>NC_081414.1:404727906-405027906 GCF_030272615.1 Cryptomeria japonica | reverse complement strand
ATTACATATGGTATCAGAGCAACCAAGTTCGACATTGAACCTTAGGCTTTCCACCTATAAACAAAACTATATACATATGCAGGCGCACCATGGTTGAGATAATATGCATGCGCACTATATACAAAACTATATTCGCAAGTAAATCTTTTAGTCAAATCCACAATATGAAACACAGAGTTTTACTGGAAGAACACAAGTAACCTTATCTCCTTTAGATAATATCACAAGCAACTGCCTATAGAAAGATGCAGTAATCCACAACATATACACAAAGGAAAGATGACTGATTATATTATGTATGTTCGCAAAATGGTAAAATAGTAAGCCTGAGGCTATATTCTACTTCTTCTCTAATGATCCTTATTGTTCCAAAAATTCCCTCATTTATATGAGGGTATACATTGTCACCAAGCATTGTGGCTTTTCAACACTTAACTATTAATTAGCACTTTTGTTAACAAACTGGAAGATAAACAAGTTCAACATTCCTATGTGTTCAATGTACTTATCATCTTTATACATTAGAACGCCATTGTTTAGTGTCCTCATGTCGCTTTCTGTCTGGAAATGATTGGATAGAATATTGTTAACACAAAGTGACAAATCTTTGTCCCGATCCAACTCTGCTACTGCTCGATTCTTCTCATCACTGACTCTTGTTTCCATTGTTCCAACGATACTAACTCACCATTACTGTAAAAAGAGGGCACCCTAGGGGTATTCCCATCGTCCAACCTCTGATGCTCTTTCCTTAATTGATTTGCCAATTCATCATGGGACTTCAAGTGAGCCTCGGCTTTAATTGTCTCATCTGGATTCATCAGACTATTATCATTCATCAAGCCTTCCAACCAAGACCTGAGCCTTTCATGCTCTTTCACAGCTTTGACTATTCCAGTGTATGTCTTCCAATGGATTTATGCAACCTACATCATACTTTTGAATCTATGGTCAATGACCTCGAGAACTAACTTATCCATCTTTTGATGTTCCTTTTTTAGTTGCCGAGATGTCTTTTCAGCCCTGTTCCTCCAATACATAGCGTCTGTCAAGGCATCCATGGCATCTCTATCAACACCGTATGTCATCCCTATTTGACTGGTACCTGTATCAATCTGAAGCAATTGCCTGCAGCCTCTATTTTTCTTCATTAATTTTCTCATATAGGCTTTTGTATGTACAATTTTCTCGGACCAAAAACTCTATCTGATCTTGGTTTAGTTTAGCGACATCCAAATTTAGTTTGGCAGTTGTTCTAGGGTCAGTCTTTCCAGCCTACTGCACCATCAAATGTCCAAAAGCTTCTTCTGTATCAACCAATATAGGTCTTTTATCTTTGGGATAGATAGCCCACTATAGAAGAGCCTTCTGATCTGGATCATATCCTGATCCTCTAAAGAGTTTATCAATCTCTTTTGGCATCATTTGCCTACTTGGGTCCTGTTTCTTGAGGAATCCATCAAACAACAAGGCAAAGTTCATGTCCCATCCAGAGTATAATAGCACACCAGCTTCCTTAAGCAACTGTCTTCCCTTCTCAGGTGTCATTTCTCTCATCACAAGATCCATCTCCTCTTCTAAATTTTGAAGCTACTGCTCTTCTTCACTATTTCTCATGTTATTCCTAATTTGAGATCCTTTATGTTGATAGAGGAATGCGGTGAACTCCTTGGAAGCAATGAAGTCACTATCAGCAATGAAATCCTCATGCTCCAGGAATCTAATGTCAGCCACTTCTCGAACATTCAGTTGTCCTATTGCCAAGTCTATCGGTGTATCCTCTACATAACTAGGGGGTAATCCTCTCAAGGAGTGAATGGAACGATGCCAGATGTGGAAGAAGGAGACATATGAGCCAAAGGCTTTGTATTCCTAATAGTATCAATGTAATCCCTAAAAACATGAGGCGGGACTCCCTCAAGTATTTCCAATTCATGCTCCACAAGTTTGTTGGCCAACTCCAAGGGGTCTTCAATCTTTTGTAGCACATTCTCATCCATTTTCCTTCTATAAAGCTTCCATTTATAAGCTTGCATTGCTTTCTCAAACTTTATTCGCTTCATTCTGGCCTCTTCTCTGACAATGTTCTTAATGAGGTCATCCGGTAGGTAAGATTTATGCTCTCCAGCCTTCAGCTTTTGTGATGACCAAGCTATCCTTATGTATCCTTTAGGATCGAAATTAGACCTTGGATCCCCCATAGCCATGCCATAATAATCCAATTTTATCTGCATCAGGCCATAACTCTTTGAACTTTTCACAATAAAATATGAAAATACTAACAACCCAGGTACAATTGATTGTTTTCCATGGCTTGTCAGATGTTCTGTACTCACTATTGATAGTTGCCTCATAATTTCCAGACAAGCCACTCTGTTAGGGACTGTAAGTGGTAGTAAGTATGGTCTCCCTTCAAACTCGTATACCCTGACTTGTGTGCAGTCTAAAAAACAATACCAATCTCCCCAATTGTGTTCAATTGAGGGATCTTCAGTGAAATCTTTTGGTCTTAGGAATCTTTGAACCTCTGGTGCAAGGGCATGATCGCATGGGCATCCCAACAGTCTATATAATGGCTTGACAAAGAACTCCTCAAAATGCCAATATTGATTATTCACATACCTCTGGTCCCATGAAGAAACCCATAGTTGCACTGGTTTTCTCATTCCAGCATTGTCATATGTCCTGACACATAACTCTTCTGGCCATAACCCTTCATCTTGACCCACATACAATAGCATATGCATAAGTAAGGAATAATGCTTGAAATGAACATTGATGACATCCCCCTTTAACTTTTCTAACCCATGATTCAAAACCTCAACCAAATAAGCAGAAAAATCAAAGAAGCGGGGGTCCTTAGACTGCAAATCGACACAAATGACCATGGCTGCAATATCCATCAAAGGATGGGCTTTTATCCCTAGCACTTGGGCAACACAATAATAGGTATACTTGAAATATGGATGGAAAGAGTTGACATCATAGGGAGCTTTGTCATCTTGACCTAGTGGCACTAAGGACCCTGCATTCCTAGGTCTATGTATAGGGAGTCTCCACGTTTTGTAAATGTGCTTTGGGTTAAAATATTCACTTGTTAACTTCTTGAGGTCAATAAATTCTTCAAATCCCCAATCCAACTTGAACACGGTGTAATAACCTCCTTTGTGATTGCAAGAATTGGCTCACCCATGTAGTTATATATGGTCCTGGTTTTAGGGTCACAATTGTTTGCCAATGCCTTCATGAGATCCACATTCATGAATACATTAGCCACAACTAACCTTCCTAATTTCAATCACCATAAATTGCTGATAGGTTGAGGGGAAACTCTTCTGTTGTACCCATATATGAATAATTCATACCCTCTCAACTCTGTCCATATGTCTCCAAGATCCTCAAACCGGTCCTCCAGGCCTTCCTCATCAGCTCTAATCTTCTTGGACCTCAAACTGGATGATGGGCACTGGTCAATCAGGTCCTGGGCCAAAGAACACCCTTCCCTTTTTTGTCTTTTAGGTTTTTCTTCTGCAGCAATAGGTTCTTTTCCCTTTTTGGTCTTATTAGTTTTAGATGATGATTCTATTTGAATTTTGAAAAAGAGGTTTGTGTGCAAACAACTTACTTGGAATTACTGAGCTTTATCTGTGAATTCTCCCAATTCCTGCTTTCAGTTAGTCGCCTGTGAATTCCTTAATGATGTGCCCTTTGATGGTTGATCCACTACTTATGGCGTATTTAATCAATTAGTAATGGCGCTTTGGACAACGGTCACTCGGGCACACGTTTGAATTTAATGGCGATGTGACCTTCCCTGGGATTTGTTTATGATTTTCATGGCAATCAATAATCATTTCGATGAGGATATGTCTTTCGATCATTTGTTTCTTTAGTCCATCGATCTCTTTGTTTCTATCGACAATACTTTTATTTCGAATATTACTTTGATCAAGTATTTTTTCCCTTCATCGAAATACTGTATTCGGTCAGTATGGTTGTCTCCTCATCGAAACATATCTGATATCCATCGGGTCTTATGTTGAAGAAACCTTGGGCTTTGGTGTCCTCCTTTATTTTTCCATCGAAATACTTCTTTCATCGATATCACTATGCCCCGTCGATGAATGAGTCTATTATCTCACTGAAGCTTTTCTTTATTTTCCCTTATCGTTCTTCACCGATAAAGTTACATCGGCAAAACCATGCATATCGAGAACATGGCTTTTAACCTCCTCAAAACCTATATCCTCATCGATATCTTTTATCGATGTAGCTTCCTTGTGTCTGATCGATATTATTCTTTCGATGAAATGCTCCTTTTGGTGGGTCCTTTTTATGTTACACCGATAGTATTATTTCCTCGAGAACTTTTCCCGTCGATGAAGACCCTCTATGCTTTCTTCGATATCATTTGTCGATGAAGTTTAACCTCCTTGAAACCTATATCCTCATCGATATCTTTTATCGATGTAGCTTCTTTTTGTCTGATCGATATTATTCTTTCAATGAAAATGCTCCTTTTGGTGAGTCCTTTTTATGTTGCACCGATAGTATTATTTCCTCGAGAACTTTTCCCGTCAATGAAGACCCTCTCTGCTTTCTTCGATATCTTTTGTCGATGAAGTTATTATCTTCAGTGAGTCCTTTTGGCATTTCCTTCCTTCGATGGTTCTTTTATATTGATGATAATTATTTTTATTTTTTTAAATGATCATCGTCGGAATTACGACGAATACCAAGCTTTCGACCGACGACTTCTTTGACCGTCGGCAGAGTCCTTTGGATTGTCAAATCTGACAGGCATGGCATTGTCGACCAATCCAACGTCGAGTTTTCGACGGTGGATTTTGTCAACACTCCGACGAAAATTCATCGAAAATCCGACAAACGGCCGTTGAAAATTAGCTCCGAATGTACTAGTGCCTGTTTTCAGGAAAAAAAAAAGTGGCCACTTATACCCCCTTTTTGTTCTCCATCTTGGTGCACTTACCCTGCCACTATCATCACTATTACAATGTCACCTTCCTAAATAAAAAATAAGGTGTTAAAATATTATTATATTATAAAATTATATGTTTATATTTTTTATATTATATTTGTTAGGTTTGTGGGATTGTTGAATACTCTCATCCATGTTTTGGTTAAGACCTTACCTTTTATTTATTACTCATAATGAGTTTACCTTTCCATTAATGTTAATATTGTTTGATATTAATTATAATTTAATACATGTTTTATTTATATTTAAATTCTAGTAATTGATTGTTTATTAACTTAATAAATTTATTATATACCCGTTCATGGGTTTTCTAGGGTTCATCCTCTGGGTAAGGTGGTTAGGAGAGGTGAAGAGGTATGGGACAAGATGGAGCAGGGATGGATTAAGATCAACTTTCATGGGGCATCGAGAGGTAACCCAGGCATTTCAGGTGTTGGGTGCATTGCTCATGATGATGAGGGGAAGGTCCTCTTCAAAGGTGCGCAAAGGTTGCAAGATGGGAGGAACAATGAGTCTGAGGCACATATCGCCTTATTAGCGGTGGAATTGGATAATAACATGAAAACCCTGAGAGTGAATCTTGAAGGGGACTCTCAAATGGTGGTGGATGCAATTGTGAAAGGAGTATCTCAGAGTTGGGGACTAAATAAATTTATATCAATTATTTGCTCAAAACTGAATGTTTTTCAGGATTTTCATATTTCCCATATTAAGAGGGGGGGGGGATATGGTGGCGGATGATTCATCCAATGTGGCATGTGAATTGGATAGATGTGTGACGAGATGGTGGGGGGGGGTGGGGGGGGTTGATGATGGTATCGTCCAATGGCGAAAGTAGGGGACGAGGAAGTGACAAGCTGAAGGCTAAGGCCGAGGACTAGAAGCACGAAGGCAGTGATGGCAGACAGGAAACAAACCATGGTAATCCTTCCAGGTAGTTATGTGTGAATTGTTTATGATGTTTGTCTCTATTTGGGAGTTTATTCCCATTTCTATGTTAACCAGACTATATGTCAATTTTGTTTTTCATGTTTTATATGGATTAGTTGTATTCTGTGCGAAGCGTTACTGTAGAAATTTAGGGTTGGTGGTCTGCATAGTTGTTTTGGGTGGGTGGTTTTGTCTAGGCTGGGTGGTTTGGATTGGTGGTTGTTGGTGGTTTCATGACAAGGAACTGTTCCCTTTTCTGAAGCTGTAACTTTCCTTTATTTTTTTTTATATTATAAATCGAGAGTTCAAAAGAGTACATCAAAAAGGAGGGAGGCAGAGCCTCAACCAGCTAGAAGGAGAGCAGCAATGAAAGAGAACCACCAAAGGGAAGAACTATCCGAGATACATATACAGCCGAGAAGCAACAGAGTACAAGAGAACCAGAAGAGCAACCAAAAAAGGATTAGTCCTACGGGTAAACATCTTCAAATTTGTTGACCCAGGATGTCCAACCAAGGGGTCCCTCCATCCAGATAGCCTTTTTCTGTTCCAGCAGTTGATGAAAGACCTGAAGGTTATCAACAGAGGGGTTTTTGCTGTTTTGGATCTCCTGCATGAGCTTGGCAAGGGCTTCATCAAACGCCATCTGGTTGTCCAGCACACTAGCTAACTCATAACCATTCTGCATCTCATATATAAACATTGTAGCCCGGCCATCACGCAAAAATCTGAGCAACTTCCTTTTTTCCAGGTTGAGCACGCAGCAGACCTGTGAGGCAATTTTAAAATATATGAGATTTCTATGAAATCCAGTAAGAGATCTGGTAAAACCTTGGAACTTAGAATCATTTCTAAATTTCCATATATGCCAAAGGATGAAAGATGAGAGGACCTGCCAAAATAAGTTAGTATCTTTTCTAAGGCCATCAATAAAACCAGTAATAATATCCAAAGTATAAACATAGCGAGTGATGCAAATACCAAACATGAGCCAAACTTCACGGGCAAAGGAACAATCAAAAAATATATGTCTCATAGTTTCAGGAACTCTACAGATAGAACAAATATCAAGGGTGGCATGCTGGTTTCTAATGGGCAGCCTGTCCAGCAGGAGCAGCCATTTAAAGCATTGAATTTTAGGAGGAATAGGAGCTTTCCAGAGCTTATCAAACATTTTATGCCAATCAGAGGAGGAAAAGGAAGAGTACCAAATGACATTAAGATGTTGAGAAACAGAGGTATCATGGTTAAGAAATCGGTATATATCTTTAGCTTTGATAGAAGAGAGGTGAGTACCATCCTGCCGCCTAAAAGAGAGAAATCGGTGAGAATCCACATCAGTATTACGGGGGAGATTAAGGTGAGAACAAGCCATTTTGATGAGGTTATACGTTCGCTTATGAGAAGCAGGGATATCAAATTGATTAGCAAGGTCTTCCCAACTGATGAGCTGATTGTGATCAAGGATATCCATGATATACTTAACACCCTTGTTGGCCCAAAATTTAGCCGAACAGCCTTTAGTCAAAGCAAGGGATTTACCTTGATGGAGAAGATTCCACCATATTGATCGCTCACCTTGAAGAGTATAATGATAATCAAAGACTGAGTTATCAATATAGTGTCGAATGTTCTCCCATGCTTTCCATAAGGAACGGAAAACCCAAGTTCCCTTCACAGATATGGGGAAATTGCCAAAAACCAAATCACTGAAGGGGAGATGTTTCCAAGATTTAGCAGTTTTAGGCACTCCATTCTGAATGTTATTTTTGACAAGAACTTTCCAGGGCTCGTCACCAACAAGGGATTGAAGGATCCATTTAGAAGCAAGAGCCATTCCTTGAAGTTTGAGATCTTTAAGACCAAGCCCTCCGAGACTTTTCTCTAGATGGCACCAGTCCCATTTAACAGAATGGGCTTTCCTAGAACCGTTGCCATCTGACCAAAGAAAGTGCCTGATGGCTTTCTGAATTTCCAAGATCTGATAGTTACTAAACATCCAGACAGAAGAGTAATATATACTATAGGAGGAGAGAATCTTTTGGCAAACCTGGACTCTTCCAGCAAGGGATAAGAGTCTATGATTCCATTTATTAAGTTTTCTGAAAATCTTGTCTTTTATCCATAACCACGTATCTTTGAGGGAAGGCTTGACAGAAAAGGGGATACCAAGATACCTAACAATCTGGTTAGGTCCTCCCCAGGAATAACCGAATTGGCAAAGCCAGTCCGGAGGATGATCACTCCATCCCAGCATAATGGATTTGGAGCTGGAAATACGAGCTCCAGAAGCCTTACCAAACATATCAAGTTTATTACAAAGGCAGATTAGGTTGTCAAAACTGAGCTCAAGAAAGAGAGAAGTGTCATCGGCAAATTGAATATTGAGGAGCTCGGAGTCATTAGGAAGAGTAATACCACGCACCTTAGGGGAGATGGTGTCATCTTTAAGGATATAATGAAGAGCATCGGAAGCAATGACAAAAAGAGCAGGAGCAAGAGGGCAACCCTGACGAATAGACCGAGACAAAGGAATGGGATTGGTTAGGGATCCATTGACATCAATCTTGGCAGAAGCATCTTTTAAAAGAATTTGAATATACTTGCAAAAGATATCAGGGAATCCAAAGGCTTTTAGCATCATCAAGATGAAGTCCCACTCAATTCTATCGTAGGCTTTTTCGAAGTCAAGGAGAAGCATAGCAGCCTCTTGATGAGAGGAATTGGCCCATTCCATGGCTTCCCAGCTGGAAATGAGGTTTTCCAAGATGAATCATCCTTTAATGAAGCCTGTCTGAGTGGAGCAGATAAACTTAGGAAGAATAGTTTCTAACCGGGAGGCCAACGTTTTCGCAGGAATTTTATAGGAGACGTTAAGTAAAGTGATAGGCCGCCAATTTTTAATCAAAGCTCTGTCCCCTTCTTTAGGGATGAGCTTAATGATACCAGTGTTAATAACAGATCCAAGGGTGCCATGCAAGAAGGCTTCAAGATATAAATCATGGAGGTCTTTAGAAACCCATTCAATATTGGCTTTGTAGAATTCAGCAGGAATCCCGTCGGGGCCCGGGGCTTTGTTATCCTTTAGCTTTTGGATGGCATCAACAATTTCTTGCTAGGAGACAGGGCTTTGGAGGGCAGATATATCATCCTCTGAAAGAACCTTAGGGATAAGCTCAGAGCATCTAAGACGCATCATCCTCGAAGTGTCATTATCTTCTGAGGTAAACAAATTCTTATAAAAAGTTTCAAAGGCCAAAGAAATATCCTGGTCCGTAAGCAACTCCTTGTCATTATCAAAAATTCTATCAATCCTCTCTCTGCTTTGTTTCTCCTTAAGCAGATTAAAAAAATATTTAGTACCTTTGTCACCAAACTGAAGCCAATGATTCCGAGCTCTGATGAAGGCCCCTTTGGCTTTAACATGTTGATGTTTTCTGAGAGAATTCCTGGCCATGGACACTTGCTCAGCAAGGCTGATAGAGTCTGGTTGGGATTGGATATTATTTTCAGCCACAAAGAGCCGATTAGTCAGCACCTGCTCAATTCGTCTGTAGTCTTTGGCTTTCTTTTGCCCAAAGGTTTGAAAGATCTTGGTCCAAGAAGATATATTAAGAAGCCATCTATTGATGTGAGAGAGGGATTTATTTTGCAAATTTATGAGTCTGATCATCTTAATAGCAATGTTCACATCTTGATCCTCAAGCAGAGAAACATTAAGAATGAATTTATGGGGGGAGGTATAGGTCGGCAGGGTGAGGGTTCTGAAATTGATTTGAGCCATGATAGGATAATGATCAGATAAAGTGGCAGGAAGGGTAGTGACAGGAGATCCGCAATGATTCGGAAAAAAGGAGAAAAAATTGCAGTCAGCATAGAATCTATCAAGCCTGGAGTAAATCCGGTTAGCCCCCTGTTGAAGGTTACACCAGGTGAACCACAGAGACCTATTCCCAGGTATATCTCCTTCAAGGGGATCGAAGAGATGAAAGTGATGCTTGAACTTGTCCCAATGTTGTTTTTCAGCAGGCCTCCACTCAAAAGGTGAGCCACCAACTTTATCACCAGAGTTTTCAATCATGTTAAAATCTCCACCAAAGAACCAAGGGATGCTAGGAAGAGAAGTTAGCCACTCCCAAAAGTGGATTCTGTCATTATAGTCATTAGAGGCATATAGGGAACAAATCCCAAATTGAGAATTATTGATATTAAAAATCGCCCAGGCAGCGCGGTTGCAGGGGGATATTCCAAAACTAGTGATAGAATTGGTCCATTTATGATTGATGAGGAGAGCAACACCGCCCTTGCCTTTGGTATGTTCAGTAACTATCTTAAAGGAATCTTTATAGATAAAGTTAAGGGCAGTATCAAGGTTAAAGCCAACCGTCTTAATTTCTTGCAACATCATGATATCAAATTTAGCATGAGAACTCATGAAATTTTTGACAATAGTCTTGCAATCAGGAGACTCGAGGCCTCTCACATTCCAAGAGACAACTTTCATTGAGAAGGTATTTTAGTGGAACTAGTAAGGGGATCAGAATCCCCTCTTTCCTTTATTTTAATAAAATCCAATATTATCGATAAAAAAAAGAAGTTTATTATATACTAAGGCTATTTTTATTTATTCTAAATTATTAGTACTTGCGTAGGCAATACTATTGCATTCACTTAAGCCTAATTAATTGATATTTTGTACCAATCAAAAGTAATTATTATTTTTATTTTCAAAATAAACTTGATTTTTATATTTTTGAATTGGAAATTATGTATCTATAATATGATTGGATGAAAAATAATCGTGTTATAGATTTCATAGGCTTTTTTATATTTCTTTATATTTAAAAAATAAATTTCTATTTTAAATCACTTTTTTTGTTTTAATAAAGTTATCTCTCTCTCTCTCTCTCTCTCTCTCTCTCTCTCTCTCTCTCTCTCTCTCTCTCTCTCTCTCTCTCTCTCTCTCTTTATATATATATATATATATATATATATATATATATTGAAAATATAGGTAATAAAATTGATTAACTATTGTATAGAGATTTCGTTCACACAACAAATATTTCTATTAAAAAACAACTTCCTATACATATATTTTATAATTATAATTATATATATATATATATTATTTTTAAATCATTTTATTTTTTATTAATAATTTTTAAAAATCATAATTTTCTTTTTGAAAATTTTAATATGTATAATATAATTAATAATATTTAATCATAAATTTAAATATTTTTCATTTAGTCATTAAAAAATACTTACTTTCACTTTATTGTTTATATTATATAATTTTATAATTATTAGTAGTTATTCTATTAAGATAAATTATAATTAATATTACATAAATATAATTAAAATAATACATAATCTTAAACTAATAATTAATAATTAAGTTTAAGATTAATTTTCTTATTATAATTATAATTATAATTATATGAATTTTATAATTAAATCAGGATTATATTCTTAAGAAAAATGTATATTTTCACTATAATGTTTATATTATATTATAATTATTAATATTATTTTATTGAAGTGAGGGTAATAGTTAATATTACAAAAAGTATAATTAAAATAATATTATTTTAAAATAACAATAATTTAGAATTATCATAATTAAGAATTGTAACAAATATTTATATTATACTACTATAAAGGCAAATACTCGCCACTATGTAGCATTTGTTTTTGTTTGTAACTCTATTTTAGTTTTAAATTTGAAATAATTATAATTATTTCTGTCCATTTTGTGAAATTTCAATAATAAATAAAAGCTCTTAGAGGTAGTTCAACTTATAATTATTTTTGTTTTATTTAAATTTAATTATTGTAGGTTGATTATATTTTGAACTTTTATCTCTCTATCTCTCCCCCTCTCTCTATCCCCGACTCTCTCCCTCTATCTATTACTTGTCCCTATCACCTCCTTTATGATCACTCTCTCTCTCTCTCTCTCTCTCTCTCTCTCTCTCTCTCTCTCTCTCTCTCTCTCTCTCTCTCTCTCTCTCTCTCTCTCTCTCTCTCTCTCTCTCTCTCTCCATTTCTCTATATCTCCTTATCTCTATCTCTCCATTGCTCTATCTCACCATCCATATCTCTCTATCTCTATCTCTCTCTTGACCTCTCCTCTTTTCTCTATATATCTTTATCTCTCGGGCCTGTACATCTCTCTATCTCTCTATCTACTTCTCTCCCTCTTCCTCTCTCCCTCTATCCCTTTATCTTCCTCTCTCCTCCCCTCAATTTCTAGAAATGCCTCCCTCTATCTCCCTCTCACTCTTCTCTATCTTTGTGTCTCTCTAGCTCTATCTCTCCATATCTCTTATTTCATATCTCCCTCTATCTCTACCTTGTTTCCTCTCCAACTCTCTCTACCCCTAAATAGACCCTTTTTTTTTCTAATTGACCTTCCTTACCTTTTCCACGTACCCATTGGACACCATAGTAGAATTGCTAGTTTATATGATTTCAAATAAAATATTGTAAAAATTAATATATTACAATGGTTAGTATCAATTTAGAAAGATCAAAAATAATTTCTATGTTTCTAAATTCAAAAAACCAACACTACACATCTACACCAATATTTCAAAAATAATATATAATTTTTAGTTTTCAATTTAGAAAAATCAAAATGAATTTTTATGTTTTGCATTTTAATCATTAAAATAAAAAGTTTCTATATCCAAAAATCAAAGTTACACACATATAAAAAAAAATTCTAAAATAATATATAATTTTTAATATATAAAATATTTATTATTAAAAGCAATTTCTAATTTGTCATATAGATATGGTTTTTCTATTTATATCTTATTTATCTCTTAGTTGACTTACTCAAACATTTCAAAAGTATTATATAATTTTAAATTTTAAATTTAGAAAGATCTAAAAGAATTTTTGATGTTTCTAAATTTTAATCATAAAATTATAATATTTCTAAATTCAAAAAATCAAAATTCGATTCATTTATTAAAAGTAATTTTTAATTTATCATATATATGTGATTTTTCCATTTATTTCTTATTTATCTCTTAGTCTATTTTAAAATCTTTTTTATATATTAATAAAATTTAAAATTTATTTGTATTAAATTTTTAAAAATTACTTACATCAAAATGATTTTCTATAAATTTTTAAGAAAAATTCATAAAAATTTAAAATGTCAAAAGTATGGTAATGTATAGTATAATTTATTTAATATATTTTAATTATTATTCAAACAGTTTCCAAAAATAAATTTATTATATGTTTAAATTGTTTCATAAGGTTAAACCTTCAAGAAAGATTTTGGTTTAATTATAGTCAGGGTTAGGGTTGTATTAAGGATACGGTTAGGGCTTAATTTTTATTTAGGTTAGGGTTACAATAAAGGTTACAAGTAAGATAATTTTAATTAAAAGAAAGTTTAAGTTGTTTTAAAATGTATTTATTTTATTAAAAAAAAATTTAAAGGTATTTAATTTATAAAAATATTGAAATAAGGGGAAAATATCATAATAAAAGTACATAATAAATGTTATGAGTGCATTATCCTACAATAGAAACTCTAATTTTAGCCTAACTTTAACCATAAACCTAATTTTACCATAACTAAAACCTAACCCTAAACTTAACTCTAATCCTAAAATTAAACCCTACCTAAAACTTGAACCCTATTCCATCCATAACTCAACCCTAATCCTAAATTGAACCCTAACTCTAATCCTCACACTAGTTCTAATTGAACCCCAACCCTTACACCAAATATTATCCTACAATAATAACCCTAATTGTATCCTAAACTTAACCGTGAACCTCTACTCTTACCATAATTAAAACCTAACCATAACCTAACCCTAAAATTAACTATAACCCTAGTATTAAACACTACCTACAACTTGAACCCTAATCTAACCATAATTGAACCCTTATCCTAAACTAAACCCTAACCCTAATTGAACCCTAATCCTAATTGAATTTTACCCCAAACCATAACCCTAATTGAATTCTAATCCTAATTTAACCCTATCCTTAATGTAATTGATTCATAACCCTAATTCTAACCCAAATTAAAATCTATACTAACACTAACTATAATTAAAGCCTTATCATAATCAAACCAATATCTCTAATATACATCTCATTGAACCCTAACAATAACCTAATCTTACCATAATTCAAACCTAACCATAACATAACCCTAAACTTAACTATAACCCTAGAATTAAGCCCTAACTAAAACTTGAACCCTAATCTAGCCATAATTGAACACTAGCCTAAACTTAACCCTAACCCAAATTAAACTTTAATCCTAATTGAAACCTATTCCTAAACTTAACCCTAATTGAACTCTAATCTTAATTGAAATTTAATCCTAATCCTAATCTACCTGAAACCCTGATTTTAATTGAACTCTAGTCCTAATTTAAACCTAACCCTGATGTAATTAAATCATTACCTTAATTGACCTCTAATTCTAACCCTAACTATAATTAAACGGGATTTCCATAATCAAATCCTAACTCTAATTTACTATAACCTTAACCTTAATCCCTCTAATTGAATGCCAACCCTCATGTAACCCTAAACTTAACTCTACGGATATAATTAAAACCTACCTACAACTTGAACCTTAATCTAACCCTATAATTGAACCATAACTCTAGAATATGAACCCTGACACTAATTGAACCCTAATCCTAATTGAATGCTAGCACCATCCCTAACCCTAATTGAGATTCAATCCTAATTTAACCCTAACCCTAATGCAGTTGAATCACAACTGTAAATATAAACCTAAGTGAACTCGAATACTAACCCTAACTATAAATAAAACATTAACATAATCAAACCCTAACCTTGATAATATCCCTAATTTAGATGTAATTGAACCATTATGCTAACATAACCATAACCCTAATTAAACCTTAATCCTAACCCTAAAATCAATCTTTATTATATAATCCTAACCCTCACAACATGCTTTATCCTTAAACCCTAACCCTATTTGAATCCAAACACTAGCTCTAATCCTAATTATACCCTAAATGAATTGTAATACTAACCCTATTCCTAATTTAACCCTAGCCATAACCATAACACTAATTCTAATTGAACCCCAACCCATACCCCAAGCATTATCCTAGAAAAGTAACCTTAACCCTAAACCTAATCTTACTATAACCTAACCCTAAACTTAAATCTAACCCTAAATTGAACCCTAACTACAACTTGAACCCTAATCCGACCATAATTGAACCCTATCCCTAAACTTAACCCTAACCCTAATTGAGTTGTAACCATAACTGAACCCTAGCCCTAAGCTTAATCCTAACCCTAATTGAACTCTAATCCTAACCCTAACACTAATCTAACCATAATTAAACCCTACCTCCAACTTCAACCCCAATCTAACCTTAATCAAACCCTATCCATAATTGAATCTTATTGGAACCCCAACCCTAATGTAACATTAACACTAACCCTAATTGTTTAATGTCTTCCATGTTACACCACGACTGTTACTAACTATATATATTTAGTTTTATAATATATATAAAATACACCAAGAGATATCCTTCTCGAAATGTCTATTTTTGTTATTTTCACCTTAAACTCTAATAGATGCCTCCAAAAGAATATCTCTGAGCATATATGTATTATAAAATAAATATATATAGAATATCTCTGAGCATATATGTATTATAAAATAAATATAAATAGAATATATCTGAGCATATATATGTATTATAAAATAAATATATATATTCATGTACCAGAAAAAAAACATAAGAGTTAGTTTGCTTTCCACGCTTACGGTGTGAAACACTCTTGCGAATAACCAGCTGTTAGTATGTTCCCAATTACCCGGAGATAATCTCGACTGCCTCTGTATTATGCATTTAAATTTGGGGATTACACACTCTCCATCATCTCCATAATTATGGAAGATGGGTTCCTGGTTTTAAACTAATTTTCATGATTGCCCATGCCCATGCCCCCTGCGTGCCAATCCTCCCCACCAACAAAAGTCGGTGATAACCTCAACAGCTGAGGAGAGAAAAGCACAGCACGTCATTCAAAGAGCATGAGCCCACTTCCTTATTCAACTTCAATTGCTGCATTACCCTCTATAGTTATACTAATCTCCTCCTCATCAACACAATCTCAATCGCCAAGGATTGACATTCATTCTTCTCATGGCCTCAATGCGCTTGATCATTACCACTTTGGTCCTATTGTCTGTGTTGGGTGCAAGTAAAGCCCAGATCAGCAATATCTCGGATATGGATATAGCACTGGCGGAGATGAAGGCCGAATCCTACTACGGATTCGTGATGCTGCTGCAAATGCTGGTGGAATCTGGCAGCCCCATACCCACAAGTGATGTGACGTTTCTGATGCCCAACGACAGCCTCCTCGCCGACCACACCGCTCTCGCCTTCAAGGCCCTCCCTGACTTTCTCCTCAGCCACACCATCCAGCCAGAACAAAAGTTCAACAATTTCCTACATTACCCCAATGGCACAAGCATCCCTTCTTCTCTGCACCACTACATGCTCATCGTCTCTAATTATGGAAGTCGCAACTTCTCCCTCAACAACGCCCGAATTGTGATGCCCAATGTCTGCAGAGCCTCACGTTCCATTGCATGCCATGGAATTAGCGATGTTCTCATTGCCAATACCACCATCACCCCTCCTCCTCCTCCCCATCCTTCTCCATCTCCATCTCCATCTCCATCTAGTCCATCTCCATCTCCAGTGCCCCAAGCGCCCCCTCCTCTTCCTCCATCTCCATCTCCATCTAGTCCATCTACATCTCCAGTGCCCCAAGCTCCTGCCCCTGCCCCTGCCCCTGCGCCGCCTTCTAACGAGGCCATGCCCAGAGCATACATTTCAGTGCTTGTGCTCTTCATTTCCACCATTGTAGTGGGTCTTGCAAACCCATGATCTATGTCATCCATATTTCATTTTGTTTTGGGTTTTTCTAATCGTTGTGTAGCCTGCAGTATCTTAGCGGATTATGTATTAGTTGTATGAAGTCTGCAATGTGTTTCAAGTACAATCCTAATTTAGCGGCATGGTTAAGGTTAGTTATGTTTTATGAAAAATGTCCCAAACTTTCTTTCTTCTGTTCTTATTCTTCTGTATTCTCTGCTACTGTTGTCGATTTTCTAAAAAGCAAATGAGAATTTGCTTTTCTTCTGTAATCTCTGCTACTGTTATCGATTTTCTGAAAAAAATATATGAGAATTATGTGGGTTGAGATTTTTCTGTAATTGTTGTACTTTATCTGTTATAGCTATGTTAATGGTAAAGATATGGGACGACTAAATACAGCCATTGCCTGGTTTTGTACTTGTGTGAAATATATATAGTATTTTATATAACTGGTGTATGAAACGGTACATATAGATGCTCCAAGCTTTCTGCACTGAACAAGAAATAGCAATATTAATATTCAATGTGAATTCATCCAGCCATCCATATAGATCACAGTGGAGTTTTTATTGCAAGTTTTAAGTCTCTATTAAATTGTACATGAGAGTGTGAGAGCGATTGTGCATGGCAACCTGCCACTTAACATGGTATAGTTCACGGTTTTCCATTAAAACTCTGGGATAATATTGAGCTTGTGGACTCCTCATTCCCTGGTTTTTCACGTTGATAATCTTTACAACTTAAATTTGCAGCAAGAATAGTATCTGGGTGATCTCCATTACAAAGAAACTTGTGATATGATCTTCTTTTCTTTCTCATTCTGATAATAAGTTGCAGGATTGGTTAGTGCTTGTGAGTTTCCTACGATGAAAGAGGATACCATTTTGCAATATGAAGCACCCAAAAGAATTATGATGGTCAGTATTCTTGTTTCAAGTAAAACTTTCGATGCATATACTTGTACTAAGTTCTCTCTCGAAGTAAAATAATAGAGTTGCTTGTTTGTTAGAATGGATTTGTGAAGCTTAAAAATGAGGGGGCTTCACACAATTCATATAGTCTTATTACAAACTATGAATGTTTCTTAAAGGGAATGCCTCTCATTGGACCGTAAAGAAAATGACTGATATGGAATAAGCAATAGAATAGGATTTGAAAATAAATTTAGATAGTTTTGTGGAATATCCAAAATTGGTTTTGTTGGGTTCCTCTCCCTTTTATGTTTCTTGATCCTATTTTACCTAGCATTAATAATTGATTTGCCTAAGGATGCACAATTAATGTCTTTTCATCAAAATATACTTAATAAGACAAAGGTATTTATGCAGATCAATAGTCCATAGTCCTTTTTTTTTAAGTAAGACATGGGAACTAATGAGGGAGGAATGGGAGGAATTTACATTTTGAGTGAAAACAATATAAACATTTTAATTTTTTATCTTATAACAATTCTTTTAGTGGGGTGGTAACAAAGAGGGAGTTAGAGAAAAGAAGAGTTGAGGAAAATAAAGATAAAGTATATTTGATTTCTTAGCTTGATAAAAATATTTTAGTTTAAATATAGATTAATGTGTATGTCATTCTCTTTCATGTGAAATATATAAATTTTAAATTCTTATGATATTTAGCTTATATTCATAGTTTTAGTCAAAGTCTTCTATGTATATGTTTATTGATGAATAATCATATTTTGTTTCAATATTTTAATAGTATGATTAGAAGAAGCTTATAAAAGCTATATAATTATATTGTTTTATTAGTCAAAGATTAGTAATTAGGAGGTTTTAAACAAACCCATTTCGTAAAATTTTCTACCAATTTAGTAAAGTATGTATTCTATCAATTTAGTAAATTATGTAAATGTAACTTTATCAAGAAGTCTTTTATGTTGTTCTTACATGAGAAATTGATGTAAATTCCCATAATAGAGTGCTTTAGCTCTTTTTCATTTAAATTTTGTTGTCAAGTACTTAAACAAATCACTTATGATTATTAACAACCATTTATTCAACCAATGTAGTGTTGATAAAGCTTTAATTTTCATGGCTATTAAAGTTGTATTATTTGTCTTTAGTATCACACAACATTATAGTCCACTAGCATTGTTAAATGTGGGAAATGTATTGAATAAAATTGGTCATATAGCATTGTTCAATAGTAATGCAAAAAGTTGTTTAAGAGAAGTTATGTTGTTTGTTTCAATTAATTTCTTTCATATTCTCAAGATTGTTAAGGATGTGGCATATGAATATACCTCTTTACTTTATTTAAATGGATTTTCACATTATAGACACTATAATAATTAACTAAATTTTAAATAACCATTATTTAATTTCTTGTGAATGTTTTGTTTTTAAACTTTAGTCAACCAAATATAAAAGACACTTTTTGTCAAATAGCTTATGAGCCTTGTCTATGTTTCTACATTTTGTGTGTATGTCTACCAATGTCTTTCTAACAATTATTTCTATTAAAAACTCACCTTTTCTTATTGTTGAACAAAGTACATACCTTCATCGGAACCTTGAATATTAGCATAGGCTAGTAGTATGCTTGAAAAGGTTGAGGAGTTTAGTGATACAACTGCCTATTACATTTGCATGAAATTTTCCAAAGTCTTTTCAATAATATAGTTGTAATTGTCTTTCCTTGAAAGTTTCCAAGGTATTTCCAATGATAGAGTTGCCAATTACATTTGCTTGAGAGTTTTCAAGGTCTTTTTAATGATATAGCTACCAATTGTATTTTATTTAAAGTTTCTAAGGTCTTTTTAATGAATTCTTTTTAGGTGTATTATAAAAATTATCAAACTTCAGACACTATATTTCTTGAGTTATTTCATCAAATAGTTCATGTGTCTTAACTACATTTCCGCATTTCATATGCATGTCTATATATCTCAACAATGATACAAAGACAATTTGACAAGGTGTTAAAAATTAAATAACCTCCCTAATATTATTAGCTTACTCATTTTTTTTATATGCTCAAGAAAATACTTAATTACCGTGGTCTCTATTTTCAAAGGATTGTAGTGTTTGTGAATTAAATCAAATATGTATTAATTATCTATTTACCATGTAGTTAAAATAGCTAGAAGTGTTAAGTTTGAAGTTAAATATATGGTATAGTCTAAAAGTCAAATTTCAAGCCCTTGGTCAACTCAAATAAACTCGTATACTTGTGTTTAAACTCATGCATAAGCTTATTCCTTGACTATGATAAATTACTTGGTTAAATAACTTTGTCTTATTTATTTTGTAAATATCTATTATATGACACTATAATTTCAAAGCCATCTAGTTTGTGACAATATATGTTGCTATTATTGCGTTGATCACTAATGGTCAAGAGAAATATATTTTATCTTTTGTTTCTCATGCAACGAAACAAGTATAAATATTGTCATGTTGACCTCCCAATAGCCGTCATAGTGAAAACACCATTAATAAAAAAAAAATTGTACCAATAGCCGTCACTTTTAATAATTAGTTGACCCATTTGTGCACAACTATTGGAACATTTGTCCCATTTGTGCACCACTATTGGGACATTTGTCAACAAGTACTAGAGATTTTGAGTTGACGGTTACTGGAACATCTTTAGTTAGGTATCAGGCAACACTTTGAAATGTGTACTTTTTGACCTTTGTGCGTGTGCATAACTGATTCCACAACGTGCATCGTTACTACCCAGAAGTCAGATCAATAGCTATAAGCAGTTAAGTCACATACGAAGACAACTAAAAATAAAAATAAAAATCCAATGTACCATTTAAGATGTGTGGGTGTGCGAAGTTAGCTATGATGGCTACTGGTGCTCTTCCCCTAATTAAGAATGTATATTTACGCCGACAGACGTAACCTACAATCGCACCATATAGTACTCACCATGAATAATGGTGTAAGAAAAAAGAAATGATTCGTATTCTTCCAGCTATGTATATTAGAACTGATAAAAGAAAAGTGGAGCTCAAAAACTTCCACTCCTTAGCCATCCCTCTACACTTCTTTAGCTGCAGTTACGAATGCAAAATGTAAAGTGGAGAATGTCAAACAATTAAAGGTGCAGTTACACAACTATAACAATAAAAATTGCTACAACTCGAATATGGAAGATTAATCGATCCAAGTCCTCTATCAATATATGTAAATTGTATGTACGATGGCGATGACGGAGTATGAAATGGCGAAATATAGATTCAAGTTCTCTATCCATATTTGATGTCGATGCATTTTGAAGAATGGGTTGTGGACAAATATGTTGCAACTTGCATCTATTTTCAAAAACATTGATTGAAGTATTGTAATATTTTCCACACATTGCATTCACATCTTGTGTGGTCTATGAGCATTAACCCAAATCATGCATAACATTGTGCTTACAACGCCCTCAACATAGTAAACAATTTATGCATATAATTTTGTTTTGAATGGAGATCACTGCGAAATAACCAGACGCTATACAGACAATAACAACATCATATTCCATAGCCCTCCAATATGGGCGTTTGCATGATGAAGAGATACTTTTCCTTTAAGATGACAATAGCGGAAACTGGAGAATCTTATGGCGGACACTCATTACCGAGGTCTAAATTTTCTGGGCTTTCGTCTTCCAGACCCAGAAAATCTAGCTTCAGTTGAGAAATTGTTGCAAAGATATGCCCAAAATGAAACCCAGTTTTTGGGTATGTCAATCATTTGTCTTTTTAGTTTAATACTAATTCTTTTTTCAATGTCTACTCATTGGAACTCTTATATTATTGTTCTGCAACGAAATGATTGCTGCATACTCTTCGTCTGTATCAAATCTTGGAACTAAATAGATCTGTCAATTTCTTTTTACGAATGTTGATACATGAAAAGGATACACGATTTAACATTTAAGGTTTTCATCTCTCTTCTATAATTATACACACGATGCTTTCTAATTTGAGTATCTTACCTCATCTGTTCATATTGATTTCGCCAATATTTTTGTTCTGTTTCTGTTTATTTTTCCTAATTGTCTGCAATTTACTCCTGACGGCAATGCCATATTCAGTGGCAAAGGAGGTCCTTCACTTGAATCCCCAAAAGTATGGAAGTGTGCAGAGATTTTTTGTGAAGACAGAGAAAGAGAAGGTGTTCCTTCCCCTTAGAAGGCAACAATCACTCTCCTTTCTTCTCACAACCTCTTGCTTTCTGCAATATCCTTCAGAAGATTGCCTACTTATGAATTCATTTTCGAACAACAGTAATACTCACTTTATATCATGGGGAATAAAGTTTTAAATAATCATAGTATTTACCAAGTTTGTTTCTTTTATGTTTATTTTGTTTTAGTTTTTTTTAAATGCTTTTTAATGAAAACTTCTTTGATATTAGGAGTTCGTTGGGGAAAACTGAAATTTAACTGTAATGCTTCATAAATAGGACACCGACCATATATTTCTTTTTGGAAATGAAGATCAATCTACCATTCTCTGCAATTAAAGGCCATCAACCCACTAAAAGAAACCGCAAAAATGTGGAGAAATATATAATAGGCATGTTAAAACAGAGATACTGAAAGTTTTTGTGAAGATCTAAAAATTACAAAACATGTAGAGGAGAATGTGTCAAATACCTACAATATGACGATTTTAAGTTCTACACTATAACTTGGTTTATGTGGGCCATAGGAGACAAAATGATAGAGATTTCAAGCTTCTCTTGAATTTCTTTTGTGACAACATGGATACCAATCATGTAGAATAAAAAATACATTTAAATTAATAATTTATTAAAAAATCTAAAATTAAATTATAAGATATATAAGCTAGAATACAACATTTTTTTGATGAATAGGTCTTCTCTATTAATTAAAAATATTAAAGTAAATATTCACAAAAAAAGGTCGAGGGATACAAGATCACCCTGCGACAGTCAGACGGCCAGAGGCCGGAGTCAAAAAACAAAGCTATTCATCAAAACACTTGCTCAAGCAGCAAAAGCAGAGGCAGTCGAGGGAGGAGGATCGGAATCATCTTTCTTGCCCCATACATCATCGGGGTCAGAAGTCAGGTCCAACACAGACCACCCATCTTCAGGATCTTTGTCAATTTCTCCTTCCTCCCACCTGGGAGGCGAAATCACTAGAGCCAGGCAGGGAAACTTGGAGGGGGTGGCAGAAGGCCTCCCAGAGCCATCACCAGCAGGAGGAGCAGTAGAAGGCCACCCCAAGGCAGAGCCACGACGCGGAGGAGAAGCAGAGCGGTGCCTCCACGCATCGTCTCTCCCGCCAGAGGAGTGACGAGGAGCCTGGGACCGCAGGGTCTGAGAGCGGCAGGTGGAGGAAATGCAGCCACGGGGCAGAGTGCGATCAACAGAGATAGAATCCGATGGCACTCTGGAAACCGCACAAGGGGTGTTGCCCTAGTGCTGGATGAGCTCCTGTAAGTGGCCCACCTCTAGAGCCACTTTGTCATCTTGTACCTGAATCTGCATTAATACATTATTACTAATGCAAGCTTTAGCATAAAGCGAGACATTAATATCCAAAAAGTTATGAGTAAAAAGAACTGCATTTCTATCCTTCTAAAGAGTGAATAGGATCTCCATTTTGAAAGCATGTCATATCTGGGAAAATTTGAAGGGGATTCTAGGTGAATCGCCCAGAAGAGCCATATGCCAAGAAAAGGGCTCAGGCCGAAAAGGCCGAAAGAAATCATGGATCCAGCTCCAGTATTGTTGAGCTCTTCTACAAAACTAAAAAAATGCATAAAAGTTTCTGGGTGACCACAAAAAGGGCACCAGGGATCAGGAACCCCCAAATGCTTAAGTCTGGAACAAAAAGGCAACTCTTGAAAAAGCACACACCAAGAAAAGTGTGCAATCTTAGGTTCAATGGTGGTAGACTAGACAACAAGTATTAGGATTAATGACAGTCCCAAAGATACTGAGAGGGGGGGTGAATCAGTATCTAACCAGTTAACAGAATATTTAACCTTATTAAGAACTTTGCATTCCAAAACAGTGTACTGGTAAATAAGAATTAATCCAGTAAACAGGAACAATAAAGACAATATAGAAAACACACCATAACACAAGATGTTTAACGAGGAAATCCGGTGTGGGAAAAACCTTGGTGGGATTTGTGACCCACAATATTCACTCACTGGCCAATGAATAAATATTACTTGCAATGAGGGGCCTGCACATGCAGGAAGGTCAACTGCCTAGAGCTCACTGCTCAATCAGAGTCAGACTGACTACAAAAGTGGATTATGAAATCTAATACAATGTACTGCTTCAAATCAGCATCAATTATGCCAGGTTCAATACCGGTTTAAGCTCATTCTATAACCAAAACCTTTGTTGTCAACTATATCTCCGTATACAAAAATATCATCCATATATTTTCTCCATGCATACTACCTTGCTACACAAAATTACCTATAAGATCTCATACATATATATGAGTCTTTTACAATATGCCATGTCAGCTTTACAAAAGATAATTACAATTAAATACAATAAACAAAAGTTTATTCCCTGTCGGCTGGGATGTCGGTATGCATTGTTGTCGTTGTTGGTGTATGTAGATGTCTATGCCAGTATCGGTGCCTGTCGGTGGCTTACCAGATGAATGCCAGTAGGTTGCTAGAAGGTTGCCATCAATGACAACACCAACTATTCTCATAAGAGTGTAGAATGCCAACAACAAGAAACCTGAATCTCCAGGAAGTCTGAGAAGACTGCAAGTGCCACCATTGGTTGAGAATATGGACCATAGGAAAATGGGGAACCAACTAGAGATAACCCATTTTGGGTTTGTAGCTGGTGAAAGGAGTCCAAGGATACCACTTCCAATCTTTCCACCAAGGTCTGACAGACTGAATGCCAAGCTTATGTAACAAATGTGAGGGTAAAGTCGAGACTAGAAGGTCATAAGTTTGTCCATCTAGTCGAGACAAACAAAACTAGACCTGCAGGTCATCCCATGACCGAAGACTCATGGAAGCTCTAAAAAACAGATCCTTAGGTGTTCTAATGTCGTGTTTGTGAAAACGTAAAGCACTAACACCCTGGATTTTGGCCAATGGTAACCCTTGCGCTTGAAAAAGAGGTGACCACCAGAGGTTGTGTTGATTCATGGATATCCTGTCATGAAAACCATCACCCGCCCATCGAAGCCAAGGCTTGATAGCTTCCCAAGAACACCATATGCTTTTAACCACAAAAGTAACCTGGATCTAAATGGGGTCTTTCATAATGAGTAGGGTTTGAAAATCAATCCCCTTCCAAGCCGGCCTGTTAGCTAAAAATCTTGAAGAAATGCAATGTCGAAGAAGGATTTTCTAGGCCTCGGCGCCAGATAAGGCTCTAATTATCCATTTACCACATAAGGCAAGCCCTTGTTTCTGGGTAGAAATAAGGTCAAGCCCTCCGCACTCCTTGGGAAGACAACAATACTCCCAAGCGACCTTGTGGAAGTCTTGATGGTCAGACCTAGAGACCCAAAGAAAAGCCCGCAGGAGTCTTTCCAACTTCATGTAAGAGGCCTTGGAAGGAGCCCAACATGAGGAGTAATAGACATGGGTGGCAGCCAACACCTTAGAACAAATTTGGAATTTACCAGCCAGAGAGAGAGGTTTAGTAATCCAGTAGGCCAACTTTTTCTCAATCCTGGCTAAAACAGCATTCCAAAGATCCACAGGTGAAGCTTGAAAGGAAAAGGGAATGCTCAGAAAGGAAATTTTTTGCCATGATGAAGCCATTTCCTGTCATATTGAAGAATCCAAGGTGGGGCAGAAAGAAAATACTCCCTATAACATTGCGTCTTGTGCTATTGAATGGTCGAACCAAAAGCCAAGCAAAAGGTGTTCAGACATTGAATAGCAGCCTGCACATTGTCTTCTTCCTCAATGAGAATGAGGAAGGAATCATCCACAAAATGGGCATTGACAAGTTGAGAAGGTGACCCAGGCAAGGAGATACCACAGACACACCCAACAGAGATAGCATTAGCAAGTAAGTAACCAAACCCTTCTGCCACAAGAACATATAAAGCAGGAGCCAGAGGACATCCCTGGCGAATGGATCTGAAAAGGCCAAAAGCCTTAGACTGTCGGCCATTAATGGTGATACAGGCCGAGGCATCTCCGAATAACATCTAGACAGACTGAATGAATCTGGGACCGAAGCAGAGGGCTTTGAGAATAGCCAAGATAAATGGCCACTCAATGCGATCATACGCCTTAGCAAAGTCAATCTTAAGAAAGATTGCCCACTATTTAGAGCCTCTGGCCCAGTCCATCCCTTCCCAAACAACAATAATTTTATCCAGAATAAACCTGGACTTGATAAATCCAGCCTGCTCTGGACGAACAACAAGAGGCAGGAGATGACAAATCCTGAGAGGCAAGGCTTTGGCAATGATCTTGTACGAGACACTGAGCAAGGTAATAGACCTCCAATTGCAAATGTCCTCCGGATCCCCAGCCTTAGGGATAAACTTGATGTTACCTCTAATAATCATCTTTCCCAGGGATTGGGAATGAAAAGATTCCAGGTAGACCTTATGGAGGTCAAGACCAACACAAGGCCAAAGGGCTTTCTAGAATTCACAGGGGAAGCCATCACACCAAGGGGCTTTATCATCTGCCATAGAAAAAACAACTTCCTTGAGATCATCAATGGTCAATAGGAGATCATAAAAGGTCTGCTGAGACTTAGAAAGTTGTTTGGGAACAACAACTAAGCAATCTTACAAATCTTGGGCTCTGGTCGAAGAGTCTCCTTGCGTTGTGAACACCTTCTCATAATGACAGACAAAATCTTGTAGAATATCAGGCAGCTCAGTGAGAACAACCTGCCCCTCTTTGATTTTCTTGATCCCTACATAGGTATGACGGGCGCGCAAAGCTAGGAAAAATTCCTTGGAGGCCCACCTTAAGCCAATGTAACCTAGCTTTGATTTGAGCTCCTCTGGTAGAATGGCTATCTGCAACTTGTTTCTGATGGTGGAGCTAGGCTAATCGAAGTTGCAAGTTAGAATCAAAAGGATTCAAGGCTAGAGATTCTGTGGTAGCACATAGATCCTTGGTGGTCACGTCATATGATTGCCTGTAGTACATGGCAAGTTGTCTACCATAAATGCACAGAAACCTCGCAGAGCGGGTAATGGCGTCATGCCACCACACAATCCAACCAATGTGATGATGAGGCCTTGGCTCTAAATTCCAAACCCTTTGAATGTGGGCCATCGTGGTTTGATGATGTAGGAGAGACGTGTTGAGGTAGAACTACGTTTTGGAAGGACGCCGCCTAGATGGTTGTCATTCAATGCTAAAATTTATGGGGAAGTGATCAAACATCATCACATCAACAAGAGGAGTGACGGGCAGATCTTGATCTTCAAAAAAAGAAAAAAAATATTACGCAGTTATCATAGCACAATCAAGCCTTTTAAGAATTATTGCAGAGCCAGCTCTGAAATTAGACCAAATGTGCCAAACCCCACCAGGGCAGTGGCGATTGGTGTTGGGGTCAAAAATACCCAACTTATTACGCATATAGTACCAGGCTTCCCGCTCACCAGTTGTCCAGCAAAAAGGCAAAATTTCATCCTTATCGGTCGCCATCTCAACCATATTGAAGTCCCCACACATGACCCAAATTGCAGGTGGAAAATTGTCAACAATCCAGCGCCATAGGTATGATCTATCAACCACATCATTGGGAGCATAAACATTAACAATTCCAATAGAATGATTATCAATTGACAGCAGAACCCAGACGACGCGCTGCATGTGATCAAAACCATGAGAAATAACTGCAGAGAGCCAATGAGGTGAAATGACTGTAGCAACTCCACCTCGACCAACTTCATGCTGGGAGGCAAAAACAAGGCTATCTGGCCAAATAACACGACATGCTGTATTGAGCATGAAACCAACAATTTTGACTTCCTGGAGGCAAAGAACATCCAGGCCTACAACATGTTGACGAGCATCTCGAACAAAATACTTTCTGATGAGGTTTGTGAGACCTCAAGCATTCCATGAGATGTACTTCATGAAAAAACTTTCATATCTTCCTCATCCCCAAGAGAGGAGAATCTATTGCACAAAAAATCTGAATCCCCACCAGAAATAACTCATCATTTTTTCTGAACCACCATCTGCAATCTCAACATGCCCATAAGGGTTGTGAGAGCGACACAGAGAGTGTGGAGCAGAAATCACAGACACAGCCTAAGGAGTGTGCACCCAAGGTGGTCGAGCGACACCGTCAAAAGAGTCCTTCCCTTGCTGGTCAGGGTTTGAAACCGAAGTAAAAATTGCCTGGGTAGACGGTGTTTGCGTAGGAGGTTCCACCGTCGGCTGAGCACTGGAACCAACGGGAGTCTTTTGGGCCAAAGCCATAGAGTTTTTGGCTTTGCGAACTATAGTGGTCTATTCATCCTTCTTAGCTCCCTCCGCAGGTCAAGAGCTGGACTCCTTAACATGGGGTTTTATTTTTGGAATAGCCAAGGGAAAATCCCTGATCTTGTGTTCTACTGACTATCACCGATAACAAGTGTTGGGAAGGTTCAAATAAAGCACCTTCTAGGTGAAGGTATTGCCTTACCTTCCACTTGGATATCAAGAGTTTCTTTCAGGTCGGGTGAAAGTTCGACCTCAATTCAAACCCTCTTCTGAGGGCGAGCATTAAAAAATCAGTCTAGCTCAAGGAAAATAACTTTGCCAATAGATGAGCAATGGTTTGCATGAAAGGCCAACAAGGCAAAGGAAGACCAGGGAACTCAACCCAGACCGGGACCCGCAATTTTTGGTCATCCAAGATAGAAAAGTCACGAGACCAGCGTTGAAAAACTAGGAGGGAAGACCGAACGATCCATGGCCCATGGGAGAGGATAGCCTCAACACGGGAAGGGCTTGAAAAGAGAAACAAAAAGAAACCCTTCATGAGACTTTGGACACCAACAAGTCAGACTCCATGAGGAGACTAGGCTTTGGCGACCCAATCACAAAGCATGCTTTCAGGAGAGATCCTACCCACAAAATATCCTATCAAAGTGCATTTTTCAAGCCACTCATAGGCATTATCAAAATCTTGAACATAAAGTACAACATTAGGTGAGGACATACCTCATGAAACACTTTCAGAACAAATTTGCGAGGACGCTTGTTCTGAGGCGCCATGACGGTCCGTCGCAACAACTCCAGCACCAGCATCAAAAGTTGGGCTAAAGTTGGTCTGAGAAAATAAACGCAAAAATCTCGCAGTAGATGCGATCTGAAGAAAGCAATATGTAATACGCAACCTCAAACCCTAGCAGAGCTCAATAAAATAAAAGATTTAGGATAAATTCAAATGTAGAATACAACATTTTCATAAAATTTAGAATAAGTTTTATTCTTAAAGTTTTTATAATTTAAATACTTAAATAAATTAAGATTGTGACAAATATCTCTTTATATTTTCAAATATCAATATAATAACATTTTTTTCCTTTTTTCCCAAAAAATATACATATAAAGAATGCCCAAATAATACAATAATAAGAAAAAACCTCAATATAATAGAAAGACTGTTTCCAAATATCTTTTTATATTTTCAAATATCAATATAGAAACATTTTTTCCTTTTTTTTCTAAAAATCTACTGATGTTCTGCAAAAAGGATTAGAAAATCTGTTTGATGGCAACACACACAAGAGCACAAGAAACAAACATTAGTGTTAGCAACAAAAGATTATCCTAAACAGGCATATCAAGAGAGATATTAAGCATGAAATAGAAAGCATACAAACATAGAATAGATAAACTATACTCCACCAAATGCTAATCAAGATGCTCATAGTTGCTCCTCCCTTGTTCCTCTCCTCTCCAAGTTCCACATGAGTGTAGCTCTCAGCTTTTAGCACTAGCCATGGATGCCATATGGAGATTCAAGATGGTTGAATATGATAAACAAATGCTATGCAAGTGTAGATAGTGATGCTATGAAAAATCTCTATGCTAATACCAGTATAACAACAATACTCTAATGCTTTTTTTTTTTGCTTGAGGAGAAGGGTTCTATTTATAGAAGAAATGGGGAAATGAAGGGTTAAGATTGAGCAATCTTAACAAGGGTTAGGATTGAAAGATATTCAATCCATGTGAGACTTTCAACCCAATCCCATGTTGACAAGTGTCACCATGAGGAGGCTTGAGAGGAGAGATAAGGAGCATTAAATGCTTGAGGGGACATGATGGCTACCCTAGTCAAAGAAATAAATACTTTGAAGAGACACATGGGTTACATGAGGGTTAAGTTAGGAGTCAAAGTCCTTAACCATGGATGCAAGTGGAATTAACCATTAATGGTCATGTAAGAGCCATAAGTGGTTTGGAAGACTTTAGAGGTTAATTTGTTGAACACACAAAGCATTAATTGTTTTTCAAAGACTTTGGAGTCTTTGAGAAGTGACTCCAATTTGCTTAGGAATGTGACAATATTTAGGGAATGGATTAGGTTAATTAGGAAGGGTTTAGAAGATTCTAGAAAGGGTTTAGGCATGCAAGTGGATTTTGTAGGAAAATGCAAGTGGGAGGAATTTTGGTATTTTCAATTAAAATAAAATCATTTATTTCAATTAAATGGTGTAATTTGCATTTGGATAAATATTCAAATAAATATTAATTTATTTAAATGAGAAAAAGGAAGATAAAGCATTAAAATGCTTGAAGACTTTGAGGGAAACCATTAAAGGCTTGAAGACTTTAAGGGAAGCAATTAAAGTCTTAAGAAGACTTTAAGAGAAGCCATTAAGTTTGAAGACTTTAAGGGAAACCATTAAAGGCTTAAGAAGACTATAGAAGGAAGCCATCAAGTTTGAAAACTTTAAAGCCATTAAGTTTTGAAGACTTTAAGGGAAACCATTAAAGGTTTCAAGTGGGTGAGGATAAATAGGATTTTAAATAAATAATTTATTTAAAATAGTTGTGCAACTTGCATTTGTAGGAAAATGCAAGTGGGTGAGGATAAATAGGATTTTAAATAAATAATTTATTTAAAATAGTTGTGCAACTTGCATTTGTAGGAAAATGCAAGTGGGTGGAGGATAAAGGTGATTTAAATAAATGATTTATTTAAAATAGTTGTGCAACTTGCATTTGTAGGAAAATGCAAGTGGGTGGAGGATAAAGGTGATTTAAATAAATGTTAATTTATTTAAATGTGAGAGGTGGGATTTTGGGGGAATTTAAATAAATATTAATTTATTTAAATGTGAGAGAAGATTTAATTAAATAAATATGATTTATTTATTTAATTAATGGTCTGAATTTGGTTAAGTGAATTAAATCAAATAAATTGAATAATTTATTTAATAATAGGAGAAGAGGGTTAAGATGAATTAATTAAATATTAATTTAATTAATTATTAATTGATGGTTAAATAATCAAATAAATATTAAATATTCATTTAATTAAGTGGACAGATTTATGTGATTACATCTACATATAAAGAATACCCAAATAATATAATAATTTTTAAAAAAACCTCAACATAATAGAAAGAATGTTTCCAAGGCAAGTTTGTAGTTATGTTAGGTGTGGTACTCAATTTAGGAATGTTTTTTTTGTCTTTTATGCTTATTGATTTAGGAATGTTTGTAATAGAAGTGTGTTTGTAAATGCATCTTCTTTCAAAGAGTTGTTTCCAAACATAAATATGGGTTTTAAATTGCTATTTTCATCTATGAACTATGCTTTACAAGCAAGTTTCTATATCTATTCTCCCTATTATCATGGATATGGATGAAAACTAATGAATTATTTTTAAATAATTATATGCTTAAAAAAATCAAATAATGAATAAATAATATAGATAAATTAAATAGCTCTTAACTCAATAGAAAATAACAAAAAACATTAAAATGTTTGAAAAAGATGGGATGACGAAAAATCTAAAAAAGGAATTTTTATGCTTAACCAAATTGTAGACCATGTATTTAGCCAACAATGCAAGCAATAAACAATCTATCAAGACAACCATATCACACAGTACACAAGTTACATGGAAAGGATTAGATTTTAATCATAAATACAAACGATTTTAAATATTTCATAAAATTAGAAAAGATAAAAAGTAGAATATAAAAAATAATAAAATTAGTATAAATTTATCAAAGACATCCATTTGAAGGATGCTCATATATATTAGATAGAAGTATTTTAGATATCTATACTAAATAAGAATTTTTTAATATGTATAATATATAGTTATTTTCTTTAACTAAAATTATCGAATTTATAATTAATCTAATTTTTTAGACACTATTTTATTTAATCTTTATAAAAATAGAGCGCAAACATCATATTATTTTATTTTACACATTATTTTCTAATCTATAAATGCAATGTTCTTAGGTGTATGGAGCACAAAAAAAATTATAATATAAAATAATATTCATATGTGGTATCTAGACTAAAATATGCTTCAAATATTAGATTAATAATGCAAATTCACAAGTAATATAATTATTATGTATTAAATTATATAAAAATAATTTAATTCTGTGTAAATGTCAACTTAAACAAAACATTATAATTCTTATTTGTTCCATTTATTTAAATATGATAACATATTTCTATAAGAATGTTTATAAGTGCTCAAATATGTAAATTAATAATATAGATTTATGCAAAAATAGATTTAAGTTATTATTTTTTAAACCAAGACATTAACTCTAACCATAACATTAACCCTAACCATAACACTAACTCTAAGCATAACATTAACTCTAACCCTAACCATAATATTAACTCCAATTGAACACTATCCCTAACACTAAGATTAATCCTAAACCTTAAACCCTAATCTTAAACACTAACTTTAACACTAAACCAAATCAAAGCCTAACCCTAACAATAATTGTATACTTACCATAATCAAACCCTAACCATAATTGAGCCCTAAATCGAACCCTAACCCTACCTCAAAGATTTTCCTCTTATTGAACCACAATACTAACCTAACCTTAATATTAATCCTATTTTTTCTTTAACCATAATGTTAATTGAACCATAAAACTAACCCTATTTGAACCCTAACCATAATTTAGCCCGAACTATAAATCAACGATTTTTCCTATAACACTTATTAAACTGTAACCCTAACCCTAACCTTCATAATATTCTACCCTTGATTCGAATCGTAAATGAACCCTACCCCTCACCTTGACCCTATATCAAACTCAAACTCTAATCTAACCATAATTGAACCCTAACCTTAATTTTGTTCTAGCCCAAACCCTAAACCAAATTGATCTCTAATACTTATTAAACCCTAAGCCTAGCCTAACCATAATTGAGCCCTTACCCTAATTGAAACCTAAATATAATTGAATTCTATGCAAAACCCTAACCCTAGTTAAACTCTAATCCTAATTAAACCCTTCCCCTAATCTAATTGAAAACCTAATTGAATTATGATCCTAACCCTACGAAAAATTAAATGCTTATCATAATTAAACCATAACCATAATTGTAACCCTAACCCTAACTTTGATATTAACCCTTTAAAACATAAACCCTGACCTTGATATAAACCTTAAACATAATTATAACCCTAACAAATACTAATCTTAACCATAAACTTAACCCAAACACTAATTATAATACTAAACCTAAATAAAATCGTAACATTTGTCCTATACCCTAATTATAACCTTAACCTTGAATGAAATTGAACCATAACACTAACTATAAAAAAATTGAACCCTAATCCTATACCAAATTGAGCGCTACCCCTAAGACTAAAAAAAAAATACATCGTAATCTTAAAAATCAAATTATACAAGTTAACCCTAAACTAAACCAAACCCAAATCATAAACTAAATTAGACTCAAATCATAAACTAAATCCAATCTAACCCTAACCCTAACTGTAATTATGCTTACACTAACCCTAACTTTTATATAACCCTTAAACATAATTGTAACCCTAATAGATATTGACCCTAACAATAATCCTTACTGTAATCTTAGACCCTAACCCTAACCATAATCCTAAACCTAAACCAAATCCTAACCTTGATTCTAACCCTAACCATGATATAAACCCTAACAATTATCATAACTCTAACACTAAACGCTAATCCTAATCATAACCCTAACCTTAATACTTACTATAAATATGCCTACCCTCACCCTAACTTTGATATAAACCCTAAACATAATTGTAACCCTAACAATAAACCCTAGTCCTAACCATAAACTTAACCCTAGCCCCATCCATAAGCACAAATCCAACCCTAACCCAAACCCTAACAAAAATTCTAATTGTAATCCTAAATCCTAACCATATTAAAAAAAACCCTAACTATGATAAAAACCCTAACCATTATCATGACTCTAACACTAAACCTTAATCCTAACCTTAACCCTAACCCTTAGTATAATTATGCTTACCCTAACACTAAATTTGATACAATCTCTAAACATAATTGAAACCCTAATAGTAAATCCTAACCCTAACCATAATTCTAAACTTAAACCAAATCCTAACCTTGATGCTAACCCTAACCATGATATAAACCCTAACCATTATCATAACTCTAAAACTAAACCCTAATCCTAATCATAACCCTAACCCTAACAGTTACCATAATGCTAACCATAATTTTGAACCCTAACCCTAACCATAATCCTAAACCTAAACCAAACCCTAACCTTAATGTTGATCCTAACCCTTACCCTAACAATGTTGTAAACCTTAACCCTAACCGTAACCATAACTATTATCCTATAATACTAACCCTAATTTTAGCTTAACCTTAAAACCATAACCTAATCTTAACTCTAAGCCTAATTGTCCTTGAACCATATTGATAATTAAACTATATCTCAAACCATATTTAAACCCCGACAATACCCAAAAGATTTATCGTGCAATAGTAACCTTAATGGTAATATAACATTAACCCTAATTCTAATTTAATCTTAATTGTTCCTGAAGCATAATGCTAATTAGACTATACATTGATCAATATTTGAACCTTAACCATAACCTTAAAATTTATCCTACAACAGTAACACTAATCATAACATAACCTTAATTGTAATCCTAATTTAACCCCACCCTTACCCAAACATTATCATATAATATTAACCCTAATTGTAGTGCAACCTTAAACCTAAACATAATAATACCTTAATCTAACCCTAAAATTAACTCTAACATAACCTTAACCCTAACCTTAACCCTCAATCCTAACCCTAACAATAATCCTAAGCCTTAATCTTGAAACCTAACCCTAACCCTAACCTTACATCTTAACTTTATTCATAGCCCAAAGCTAATCCCTAACCCTAACCAAGATGTAAACCCTAACACTAACCATGATGTAAACACTAACCTTAACTATAATCTTAAGCCCTTTTCCTAACCCTAACCATGATCTAATTTCAAAGCCTAACCATTTTACCTAACCCTAACCATATGTAAACACTAATTATAATCAAAACCCTAACCCTTAATATTAATCCTATCACTATGATATAAACCCCAACCCTAGACATAATCCTAACCATAATCCTAAATCCTAAGCCTAACCATAATCTTAACCCTAACACTAACCCAAACTATGATGTAAACCATAACTGTAACCATAATCCTAACTATAACTGTAAACCCTAACCCTAATCATAATCTTAATGCTAACACTAATCCTAACCCTTACTTAGCCATAATTCCAAACCATAACCTCAATAATAATCCTTAACCATAACCCAAAATATATCCCTAACCCTAAACATGGCCATAAGCATAACCATAGCCCAAACTGTAATCCTAGTCTAACCAAGATGTAAACCCTTACAATAATCATAATCCTAACCCTAAATATTAACCCAAACTATAACCTTAATCCTAAACATAACCATAATCGTAACCCTAAACATGGTGTAAATACAAACCCTAACCATTAACCTAATCCTACCAACAATGAAAACCATAACTATAATCTTAACCCTAACCCTTGACCCTAATCCTCGACATAATCCTAACCATAACCGTAAATCCTAAGCCTAACCACAATCCTACCTACCCGAATAATAATTCTAACACTAACTCTAACTATAATTATGGTTACGCTAATAATAAACCCTAACCTAACCATAAACTTAACACTAACACTATACCCTAGCCATAATCCTAAACCTAAAGAAAACCCTAACCATTATTGTAACCCTAACCCTAAACACAATACTAACCTTAACCCTAACACTAAACCCTAACCCTAAGTTAAATAATCATAAATCAAATCATAATCCTAAGCCTACCCCCAGTTATAATTATAACCCTAACCCTAAACTTAGCCCTTACACTAAACCCTAATCCTAACCCTAACCCTAACCATTATTGTAATCCTTAACCCTAACCCTAACCATAATCTTAAACCTAAACCAAACCCTAACCTTGATGCTAACCGTAACCATGAAATAAACCTTAACCATTATCATAACCTTAACCCTAAAACCCAACCCTAATCATAACCCTAACCCTAACCCTAACAATGATGTAAACCTTAGCCTTGACCATAATAGTAATCTTAACCCTAACCCTAACAATAATCCTAAATCTTATCCCTAACCATAATCCTAAACCTAAACCAAACATGTTAATTTAAGATAATGTATTAACATGGTATAAAATAGCTAAAACTAAACACTAACACTAAACCTTAACCCTGAACCTAAACCTAACCTTATTGTAATCCTTACCCCTAACCCTAAACCAAACCCTAACCTTGATGCTAACCATAACCATGATATAAACCATAACCATTATCATAAATTTAACCCTAAAACCTAACCCTAATCATAACCCTAACACTAACCACAACCCTAACCCTAACCCTAACAATGATCTAAACCTTAGCCTTGACCATAATAGTAACCTTAATCCTAACCCTAACAATAATCCTAGATGCTAACCCTTACCATAATTTTAAACCTGTGCTAAACCTAAACCGAACCCTAACCTTGATGTGAACCCTATTCATAGCCCTAACAATGATGTAAACCTTAGCCTTGACCACAATAGTAACCTTAACCCTAACCCTATCTGTAACCATAATATTGACCATTAAATAATGTTTTATACTATTAGTAAATAAAGTCTAATATATATTTTACATTTTAGTAGATGCTTTAATCTTGCAACACGATATATTTATTAAAAAAGGGTCTAAAAGGATATATAAAACTGTATATATCACCACATAATAATATAATAATATTATAATTTACTATAATTTAATTCAATTCAAGAAAAAGATATTGTATTATTACATATTGCATTTATTTAATGTTTTCCATGTAGCGTCGCGCGACTACCACTAGCATATATGTCTTAAATTTTAATTTAATCTATATAAAATACGTCGAGAGATATCCTTCTCGAGGTGCCTATTTTTCATCAATTTTATACCCTAAATTGAAATAGGCACCTCGAGAAGGATATCCCTCGGCATATTTTATATAGACTAAATTAAAATTTAAGACATATATGCTAGAGTATTATCGTTAGTAACATGTATTGATGTGTGGATGTATTAAATGATTAAAAATTGTAGTTATTCTTATGCATTATATTTTTGTGGTAATAAAACCAACTCAATGCCAAGTTTGTCAAAAGTTAGATAATCAACAATAATTTTATACATGAGACTTATACATTGTATTATTGATAGTATTTTACACTAAAAAGTAGTAAGACCAACTCAAGAGTAGAATATGCTAAGGCTTTAGTGAGAATATATTTATGAACTTATATTGTCCTATATATTGTGTTTTTATTATTATTTTGTTGTCATGTGCCTATATAGAATATACTAACAATAAATATTATCAAATTGCTATAGTGTTATGATGAGGATTAAAGATGATCCAAATCATGTATTCACCCAAGTTAATGCCTATGAGTATTTATATGGGTTGGTTATTGTATGGAGTTGATGCATAAATGAAACATTTTATCTAATTCAATTAAATGATCAAGTTATAAAATCAACTCAAGGGTAAGGGATACAGAGAGACTAGAAATGATAGTTCTTTTTACACTTTAAATGTTGATATAAATAAAACTAACTCAAGGTAGGGGGTGTCAATAAATGGGAAAATAATGGTTCGTTTATACACTTGCATTAATAATAATATTATGTACTATAAAGATAAACAATACCATCTCAAGGTAGGGTATATCAAGAGAATGGGAGTTCGACGGTTTATAAATGTTAAAATCTACACCTAAGAACATCTATCTATTTTAGCATGTATTGTAGTAAGACGAACTTATGGTAATGTATGTTAGGAGTTTGGTAACTGGAAGATAATTTATATTTTGATATATAATTTTTATTTCACTAATTAATGAGTCATCAAGCAAGAGATAGTAGTGCTCTGAATAATGACCTATATTTATGTGAATGATCTAATTAAATACTTTTGGAAAAAGTAATGTTATAGCTATATTAATCATTAGTTCATTATACCATAAGGGCCATGCTAGTTGGGAATCATGTTAACTAGAGGGGATCTATGAGATTTCATGATGGGTTATATGTGATGAGTATGTACAGTTTTCATATATATACTCGGTTATCAAATTTGGTTCTACTATATATGTCCTTATCTATGATCCTTATCGAAGGGTCTAGTCCTTTCCAATGGGAAGATGTGTAGGGAGACTACCTAGTTTTTGGTTGGAGGTAAAGTTATTCTTTCCCTCCTATAGCTAAATAACCTTTATTATTGAGCTTATCTATGAATGATGGTTGACCCAATTGTAATAAAATATTAGAGATATGTATAATTGATGTTGTAGCATTATAAATTGTATTCTTATACAATTTTCATCCTCACTTAGGCCCCACTTTGGCATTTTGACCTTTCGTGCTTTGAATGGATGTTTGATTTTCCTCACATCGACTTTAGTTATTAACCTTCACCTAGTATATGGTCTATGGACCTTTGTTCAGTCTTGATTGACTAGACATAGGATCCCCAAGCCCCATTGTTGTGACCAAAGGGGCCCTATTTTGGTCCCAACAATGGTCATAAAATATGGGCAGGATTTCCCTTCCCATGTTGTCTAGTCTTGAAATTTCAAACACGTTTGATGTAGTAGGGTATAAGACAAAGCTTTACCCCCTCAATTGAACATCCATCTTACACCTCTTAAGTCAAAACTCAATTCAAGTGAGCAAGAAATCAAGAATTTTCAAGATATTGAAGGAGAGGTCAAGTATTGAATGACATCCATGACCAACATTTTTTGAGGACATGTCCTACATCCTACATGACAATCTCAACATGGTTGTGCTAATTTTATTTCACTTGTAGAAGGTTGTATTGTGTATTATAATTTTGGCTAACCTCAACATGGTTTCAAAGCTAGTTTTGGTAGAAGATGTTGATTCTGTGTGAGACTACTTGTCTCTCTTGGCCTCTCAAATATTGATTCTCTCTTCAAGTTTGCACATATTCTTCTTACATCCAAGTGACAATGCACATAGCTTTTTTCATAATGTGTCATGGATTCAAATCATCGTTGTCATTTAATTTGAAATTAGTGACAAAATTTAAAATTATTTTTTGCAATTTATTTTCTCTTGTAAATTATACTGTACAAAAAATTTCACCATACATATTTCAAATGTAAAAGAAAAATAAAATCAGTAGAGGGTCAAATGACCCCCTGCCCACTTTGTCCTTTCGAATAAAAAACCATATGTCGAGCCAAATTTGTGGTATGTTTGACTTATTTGTAGGGTTTGTAAAAAAAAATTCATAAATTTTAAAGTCAAAATTAGAGGATTGAAAGCAAATATGTCCACATCAAAAGCTAGTCAAATTATTTGAATTTTATTATCCACATCAAAAGTGCGTCAAATTTATTGATTTTTTTTAAATCATTCTTTGTGCAATAGAAGATCTAAAGAAGATAAGGTGTATTAATTGATCTGAAATAGATATTACAAATTGCATTGTGGTTCTCTTGTGGCCTTTCCACCTATTTCATGAATTTTATGCAAAGTTTGGATGTTTGTTTGGTCTCAACACCAATCTTGGAGACCACATTCTTGTGTTAATATCTTGTCCATGTGGTTGTTGGTTGTGCCAAAGATAGAAGTCATTGCCACTATTTTTCACACCCCCTCAAATACTCAATGAAATATTTGATTGTGGGAGGGTGGCACTAGTTTTGGTGACTTAAAAAAGAAAAGACAAGTCATTATTTAAGGTGTCATCCACACAGGGCTCGACGTCATGTGCATTTTTTATTGTTTCCACATAAGGATGTATATCATTTGTTTGTTGGTTACCAAACCAAAATAGCTTTGTAATGAGTCTTAGGTCTTATTAGGAGTGTCATTAAAGGGGTTTAAATGATAGAAAGAGTCAAAATATATGAATCAAATTCTTTTGGTTTAATAAGGATAAATTTGAAACATTATTTTCCTCCCCTTGTTATTGTCAAAGTCATTCTTCCCATGTTGAATAGAGACAAAAGAGTTCATTTTTAGTGCTTGGACGGAAGTAAAGGTTTAAAACTATAGGTCTTCACATTGCATTTGGGTTTCTCTTTGTTTTCACATTGAGTTTTCCTTCAATTTTGCCCTTCCATCATGGAAATATAGTTTATTTGTTAAAAGAGTTGCATGCAAGGCCTTCTACGTTTTTTTTACATCACCAAGAGGACACCAAGGAATAGTGAATTGATCATGCAAAGTTTATTGTGTAAGAAGTGTAATGTGGTGAAAAAGGATGATGGAGAAGTCAAGAGGAAAGCTTTTCTCTCCTCAAGAGGAGGAGTGAAAGTGTCACAAAATATTCTCTTCAACCTCTCACACACATTACATTTAAAAGGGGGGGAAGAATTCACTAGATCCAATCTCAAGAGATTGAATGCTAGGTGAATTGACAATGAATTTGGAAAGTGAAAGTAACCCCTCTTTTAGAATGCAATAGGTTAAATTATGTGAATTAAGACTAAGTGTAAAAGCGACAAAGAAATGATTATAAGTTGAGATAGAAATTTATGATGAAGTTGTGCACTTGGAATTAGCAGTAAAAGGCCAAGACGAAGTTCCCCTGCAAATTTGGGTGAAAGTTGTCAGGACCGTGTTGAAAGTGCACATGGTCCTCCAAAAAATCCGCGTGCCGAAAAGGGTTTTTTCGTCTCTGAGAATGAAGTATGAATCTACAAATATAGCTGCGCAACTACACCCTATACACAAATTAGAGAGGAAATGTTGTTGAGATTGGGGGTTTGCCTTCAGGTCAAACCCCGATTTTGGAATTAACCAAATGATGAAAAGTACTTGCAAGTAATGAAAGTAAATGACTGAAGTAGAATTCACCTCAAAGGAGGATGTAATTGAAATGTTGATAGAGTTGTTTGAAAGGATATGTGAAGTTGAATGCTTTGAATTTTGATAGGGATCTCTTCTTCAATGGTTGAATCCTTGACTTGAATGCAACACCTAGCCTTGAAAGGAGACTTGAGATGCTCAATGGATGCTTGAATGCTTGAATGCTTGAATGCTTGAATGCTTAAAAGCTTGATTTCGCTTCTTGAATTTATTAAACTCGTTGACTTATGAAAATGAGAGGGGAAAATGCATCTTATATACTCATCAATTGGGGTTAACTGACTGAATTTTCATTATAGGCTGACATAGGGAAACTTTTCCCACTTCCAAAATGCAAATCCAAATGCAAAATTTGAATGGAAGGGGCCCAAAATAGGGCAAGGACAGGGGCGCCATGCCCTTGTCCTAGGGGGAAAAAGGGCGCCACGCCCCTATCCTACCCTAATTTAGGACAGGAAGCAGCAATAGGGAGTGCGAGGTGCAAGGAAATGCAAGCTTCGGGCAGTGTGAGCATGTCTCAAATCTCTAATCAGGCCTAGGGATTCGTTTCGCCAATGTGAAGACCCAAATGTGGTTGAAAATTGCAAGGTTGCAATTTTATGATGCTTCATTTAGCCCCCACTTTATCGGGAGTATAAACATACACCAATACTACCGGTAAAGTACAAGGAAACAAGATTGAAAGACTTTCACCATATTAAGGAGGCAAGATACACCAAGCCCCCAGTGGACTAAGGATCTTACGACATCGATTGACAAAGTAAAAGGGAAGATCAAGAGGTAAGGACCACGACTACATGTAGAAAAGTTTCCCTCACTATGAGTCATGAAAAGAAAGGATACCAAAAATTACAAAGTAAAGCCAAGTTCGCTAAGTAACTTTGAGTATCAAGAAGGAAAATACGAGTAGAGTGTATGCCCCCACGTTAAAGCGATCGCGCACGCCTATCAGGAGAGATAACTTTAAGGTAGGATACACCCAAGAGAGAAAGAGAGAGCATGTTATCGCAAGGATTTAGCCCCCAATTGAGGAATAAACCAAAGGATAATGAACACAAAAAACAAAACATGAGGTAGTTTCTCTTTCCTCGAGGTCAGTATGTTGTATGATAACTCATGTATATCATATATATATGCATATAATAGTCATCATTGCCCAAAGAAAGGAAACTACTTTGGAAGAAAGGGAATAGAAGTTGTCTTTTAGTCAACATGAAAGAGACCAAAAGAGATCTTAATGCTTTGCATTGTCCTCACGTAGACATTACTAGGAAAAATTAGAAGAACATGGATACACATAGAGGAATGGTCACAAAAGAGCAAGAAAAAAGAGAGAGATAGAGGATCTACGGTGCTAATGAAGCTAATATAGCACACCATCCACCTCCCAATCTTGTTGATCACTATTTCGGGAAGGCGGGAAATACGCCAAAGGAGTGACATCGAGCACAGCAGATAGAGCTATCACAAGATCCAAACAAGGACTATGCTCATGGGCTAAGTCACTTTGTTCGTTTCTAGGAGCTAGGATTAAGGCTTTTGAAAACTCTACAGATAAATGTTTGTCCATATCAACATATTCATAGTCACTATCAGAAGCATTAGGAGTTGTATTACCACCATGAATAATATTTTCACCTATTTCTTCATCAAGATTTATAGAAAGAGGAGCGCAAACATGAATGGGAGTAAAACCATCACATGTTTTTTACAATTTATGATTTGGAGATGTAGGTCCAACATCTTGTTTAGGAGAAAAGGGAATCATGTCAATTGTTGGTGTTTTGGGAGATTGAATATTTTGAGGCAAAACTTCATGAGCTCGAGCATGATACTTTCATCGGCAGTCTCTCGCACAACAATTCCGTCGAGTCTTAGCGGAAGACTGAGAAGGAGGAAGAATATTTGTTGAAGGAGGAATATTCTTATCTTTGGTAGTTGAAGGTTTAGGTTGAGGTCTTTTAGGTTGAAAAAGAGGAGAGTCAAGTCTCTTCTCTCATAAGAGAAAGGAGGTGGAACTACACCATATAAAGGAGGAATGGCTGGTGAAGGAAGGAGACCAGGTCCATCATGAGGAGGAGGTACATGTCTAACCTTAGGAGGAATATTATTATTCTTCTTAGGAGAAGGCTTAATTTCATCAATTGGAATAGGTTGGGAATCTTCCTTAGGAGGAAGGATAGTTCTATTCATCAAGGGAAGAACCTCATCTTCAAGAATGATAGGAATGCCAATTGTTGGAGTTCTAGGTTGGCTTAAGGATAGGATCATGTCTTTCTTCCACTTTTGATAAGATTGAAAGAGAGCATCGCTTCTTGGTGGAAGAGATTGAAATTGTTTAGGCCAAAATAAGTCAATAAGAACACCTCGGCTTCTATCAGCTAGTCGAAATAAGCTATGGTTAATAGTTATGATTTGTGGATTGGAGAAGCAATAGACTCCATGGAAGATAGCCAAGGATAGCCCAACTTCACATGGAATTGCTCAGAGAAAGGAATGATAACAAAGTTGACATCCATAGATTTAGTGTGAACCTCAATAGGAAGTGTGATAGAGCCAATGGTAGGACAAGAGAATCCATCAAATAACTTAATGACCACATTAGTGTCATCATAGATTGGTTTATGCAAATGTAATTTGAAAATATACTCCTCAGTGATGACATTAATCATGCAAGAGGGATCGATAAGAACACCACGACAAGGCATTTCTTGAATCTTTGCAACTATGTATAGAGGTCCATTAGGTGCTCTAATGGTCTCACTAGGGTCAAATGTGATACATAGATCCTTAGGTTTTCTTTGTTTCTCTACCATATTCACCAAATTTTGAACCGTGATAGTCACATCAGAAGGAGAGAAAGAGGTATGTTCAGTCTCAATCACGTTAGAGGTATGAGAAGGTAAAGGATCAATAAAAATCTTAAGATTTTGATTAGGAGGGGCTATCGATTTGTTTTCCTTATCATTTACACCTGCCACAGATATAATATTATTATCAATCAAATCTTGAATCTTACTTTTTAATGCTAAACACTTCTCAGTGTCGTGACTAGGTTGACGATGAAATTGACAAAAAGAATTATTATCAAAGTAAGGTGAGGCTACCTTAGAAGGGTCAACTGGTTTTATTGGAGGAAGTTTGATAACATTTCTTTGTAACAACTGAGACATAATGCTATGTAAAGATTCATTCAAAGGAGTAAATTGTCTTTCTCTTTTGAAAAATTTGGAAATAGGAGGCACACCTGTTGTAGCATTCACATTGTTGTTGTTGATGTTGTCAGTGAATTTGATGAATCCTTTGCTTGGTTTGGACTTCGCAAACAGTTGTTGAGCATTGTCACCCTTATCACCCGAAGCCATAGGAGTGGATTGCTCCATTTGACTCAAAGTCAGTTGATAATTGTGAAGTGTTGCGCACAACTGCGGAAAGGAAGTAAACTCAAACCGGAGAATTTTTTCTCTAATATCTTTTTGTAAATTAGAAATGAAAATTCTTTAAATAACATTATCAGGCACTTGAAAAGAAATTTGAGAACACAAATGCTTATATCTACCAATGAAGTCAATCACTTTTTCTTTAACACCTTGTTTACAATGGATTCAATCAGTCAAAGCGATCTTAGGACCTATTTTGTTTTGAAATTGTTTAATAAAAGCATTTACTAATTGTTGAAAAGAAGTAATATAATAGGAAGGAAAAGAGCAATACCATTGTAAATCCTTATCTCTCAATGTCCTAGTAAACAATTTAGCAAGCAATCTTTGATCTTAAGCAAATTCATTCAACAAAGTTTGGAATGTCTTGACATGTGTTAAAGGATCACCTTTTCCATTATAGAGTTCCAATTGAGGAACTTCAACATGTTTAGGAGGGACGGCTCTAACGATATCAATAGAAAGTGGGCTCGCAACATCTAACGTGGGTACACTAAACTTGGATTCTTATAGAAGCAATTTGTTGTTCCAATGATGACACGGTTTGAGCAAGATTATTAATGGTTGCTTCGGTTGAAGAATTTATATTAGACATGTTTGATTGACAAGGTGGTGTGATGTTGTTGAAAGAAGGCATCAAGATTGAGAATAAGGTGGAGGAACACTATGGTAAGTAGGCATAGGAGATGATTGAGTAGAAAATGGGACACTAAAAGGAGGAATAGAATGATTGGATGGATTGCCCCCTTGCGTCACATTGATTGGGTGAGAGACAAGGGGATTACTTATTGAAGGAATGGGTAAGGATGAAGGGCTTATTGAAGAACAGGGTTTACCCCCATGACTAATTGTTGTAGGTATGACATGTTGAGTTGATGTAGCCATGATGTTTGAAGCGAAATTAGGAATACTAGCCATTAGAGTGGTCAAAGGAATATAATGATTGATTTGTGTAGAAGGTTATGAATAACTTAAGTTCTCAACACAACTCTTTATAGGCATGACATTAGAATCAATAATATGAGCAATGCCACACAATATATCAATTCCATTCTTATCACTTTGAATCATGAGTTTTAGACATTCAATTAATGAAAGAGATTCTCTATTAGGGTATTCTTGGGAGATCCATAGTTGAAAGTTGTCAAATTGATTATCCAATTTTGAAAGTTGATCTATGGAAACTCTAGTCAAAGCTTCTTCTTCATCATTGGAATCATCAATTGGGTAGATAGGGATGTTATTAGAATGAGAATAATTAGCATTATCCTCATTGAAGAAGTCACCCAAATTAGGCTCCATCTCCTTGGGAATTAAACCTTGGGAAGCCTTAATTCTAATGCTTCATCTAACAGGGATATTATAGGTAGGACTAATAGTGGTAAAACTCATGCGCTAGAGGGAAAATTTAAATTTGGAATTTGAATTTTGAGTTTTAGGAACAAAGTTTGCAAAATTGAATAATGCAAAATTCAAGCAAATTATGATTACACAATTTGAACTTTGTTGAAAGAAGAAATAACACAATTTCCAAAAAAAATATAATGAAAAAGGAAATTGAAAATTTTTGAAATTAGGGCCAATGGGATACCACTTAATTTTAAAATTTTCCTTGAAAGTTGTGATATTGAAATTGGGAAGTATTTCTCATTTTAGACAGAGCAAAATTCGAGAAAATCAACCAATTTTCTGGATTTAAGCAATTAAATACAGTCATAATAGTCTCTCGAAATTTCGGGAAAAAAGCCAGGGACCATGTTGAAAGTGCACATGATCCTCCCAACTTTTTCAGAAATTTTCAAGGATGAAAGTTACGATGATTTTAGAGCTAACCCCAAAAAACTGATTGATTTTATGAAGTTTCGATAGGCAAAATTGAGGTTTGAATGTGAAAATAGGACCCTAATAGGGTTTTGAAAAAGACAAGAAGTTGAATTGCAAATTTGAAAAATGTCAAACCTAATGGATAGGGCCACCTTGAAGAATATTTAGAAAACTGAAATTGATTGAAATTTGAAAATTAGGGTTTTGATTGAATTAACCACTAAGTGTTGGAAATTTGTAATAAAATTAAACTTGTAAATGAAAAATATGCAATGATTTCAAATGTCAAGCATGTAAGACATCGGGTTCACCAAAATGTAATGTGGTGAAAAAGGGTGATGGAGAATTCAAGAGGAAAGATTTTCTCTCCTCAAGAGGAGTGAAAGTTTCACAAAAGATTCTCTTCAACCTCTCACACACAGTACATTTAAAAGAGGAGGGAGAATTCACTAGATCCAATCTCAAGAGATTGAATGCTAAGTGATTTGACAATGAATTTGGAAAGTGGAAGTAACCCGTCTTTTAGAATGCAATAGGTTGAATTGTGTGATTTAAGACTAAGTGTAAAAGCGACAAAGAAATGATTATAAGTTGAGATATAAATGTGTGATGAATTTGTACACCTGGAATTAGCAGTAAAAGGCCAAGACAAAGCTCCCCTGCAAATTTGAGTGAAAGTTGTCGAAACCGTGTTGAAAGTGCACACGGTCCTCCAAAAAATCTGCGTGCCAAAAAGGGTTTTTCCGCCTCTGAGAATGGATTCTGAATCTGCAAATATAGATGCGCACCTGCAACCTACACACAGACAAGAGAGGAAATTTTGTTGGGATTAGGGGTTTGCCTTCAGGTCAAACCCCGGTTTTGGAATTAACCAAATGATGAAAAGTACTTGCAAGTAATGAAAGTAAATGACTGAAGTAGAATTCACCTCAAGGGAGGATGTAATTGAAATGTTGATAGAGTTGTTTGAAAGGATATGTGAAGTTGAATTCTTTGAATGTTGATAGAAATCTCCTCTTCAATGGTTGAACTCTTGACTTGAATGCAACACCTAGCCTTGAAAGGAGACTTGAGATGCTCAATGGATGCTTGAATGCTTGAATGCTTAAGAGATTGATTTCGCTTCTTAAACTTATTGAACTCATTGACTTATGCAAATGAGAGGGGAAAATGCATCTTATATACTTGTCAATTAGGATTAAATGACTGATTTTTCGTTATAGTCTGACATAGGGAAACTTTTTGCGTTTCCAAAATGCAAATCCCAATGTAAAATTTGAGTGGAAGGGGCCCAAAATAGGGAAAGGACAGGGGTGCCACACCCCCATCCTGCCCTAATTTAGGACAGGAAGCAACAACAGGGAATGCGGGGTGCAAAGAAATGCAAGCTCGGGTAGTGTGAGAGTGTCTCGAGTCTCCAATCAAGCTTAGCAATTCATTTCGCCAATATGAAGACCCAAATGTGGTTGAAAATTGCAAGGTTGCAATTTTATGACGCTATAAGAAGATTAATCCCAAGGTTGCAAAGAATAGTTAAGGAGTTTGTTTCAAGGCTTTATAATCTTAAATAGCTCATAAAAAGAGATAAGACAATTGGGAAACATGGATCGTCATAATCAAGCCATGAAAAAACCATGCACAACATTAGCTTCAAATAGGCCCGCCACATCCTAACAACCCTCAAGTTGTTATTTTTGAGAAAACAAGGCCATTTGCACATATTAGGGAGGGTTTTCCTTTATAAAGTTTTGAGGCAAATATAGATTGTGAAAGACATGCAAAACTATGATAATCATGATGGGAAAAGGTTTGGATATTGTTATGCTTTAATAAGTTTCTTTATCCAAAACCCTCACCAAATTAGTATCAAACAAGAAATAGCAGATAGAGATTACTACATCCATTATTAGATTCATGAAACAAAATTGGGACCCTAAAGTTAAGACAAATACCTTGTAGGATGAGTGTAATAATGATCAAAAGGAAAGCAACAAGTATAGAGGGTAGATCAAAAAGAGTTATTTGCAGTCAATGGCTATAATGGAAAGGTCCTCTAAATCCTCAAAGTCTTGCTAAAGGGATGAAGGGACAATTTGTAGTCATTTTTATATATTAAAAGAAGTCCTTGACAGGTAAGAAGGTATAAGAACAAGAACACAACAAAACATAAGACAAAACACTTCAACAATAGTTTTTAATGTTTCAAGACAGTGAATAGGCCAATATAGAAGAAGACACGGTAGGGTTCTTAATCAAGGAGCCAACTCAAAGACATGAACATGAATGACAGTCCTAAAGGTGGACATGTAACAAGAGATCATAGCTATAATCTAAGGATCGTGAATCATAATCCATTAAAGCATCAGAGACACAAAGGAAGAGCATAGAAAACTAAGTCGCAGTGTTGAGAGCTTTGTTATAGCATATCATTATCATGAGAGAGTCAAAAGAAATTTTTAGAATTGGCTATGAATACCCATTAAAGCATAATGGATTATGGAATCTCATCAAATGTTGTAGTTACAAATGCCTTGGTAAACATGATGCATGATACAATTTGGTGAGAATATACACAAGGCATGTAGATTGTATGATAAGATCTCTCAAAAGAATGTGAGTCCTTGTATGAAGACAGACACAATACAAGGAGAAAGCCACAAAAAGTCATGAGCCAATCAGAGAAGAAATATCAATTCCAAATGATAGTGACCATGTGGATTGACTTAATGAATCATATTCGAACATATCATGAAAATATATATTGTATCAGACATTTTAGAAGAAACAAAGAACACCGTGAAGATTACCAAACTCACAAAGAGAGAAGATAGGTTTGTGACAAACAATGATAGAATCGTGATGAACCTAAGCCAAGACATATAAGGATAAAATATAGTATGAACATAAGCCAAATCATTGAATACCCAACATTTCAGTCATATAGGGGTCAATTATCATAGTCATAGTTTCATTTGTTGGTAATAAAATTACATTGAAAGTGTAGAGGTTGGTGCCTTGACAAAAGAATGCATTAAAGGTCTATGAAGAGATTACATTGGCAATGACAAAGTACATTGTGAAGGACAAAGTGAAATGAATATGACAATTAAAAGTCCATGAATAAGACAACAAGGCTACAATGATGAAGAAATATGCAGTTAGTAGGCCTGAATATACAATATGCATTCACATATGAAACTTCATGACCTTGAATTCACAAACAATGATGGTCTCCAATGCATAATAGGATGTGAAAAAAAAACTTCAAGTAAATCTAGTCTCATCCCATGAACAAGGAAATCCAAGAAGCAATTTAGTCATTAGTTTTTGCAAACCCAAAGAAGGAAGATGTTTCTCTAAACCCTACCAAACGAAAAGAAGCAAGCTTGAGTTCTTCTACCAACAAAGGACCTGGGTCTCAAAAAGGAGAGAGTGAAATTCAAGTTATAAAGGACAATTAAAATAAATCTCAAGACAACCCATAGAATAAGTTTAAGGACAACATAAGCAAGGAGTTTTAGTAAGATGGGGAATAAAACAAGACTTAGAGCAAAGCATGCTTTGACAGTGTTCATGGACGATCAATAAAGATAATGTAGAGAATGACAAGAGAAAATTTCTAAAGGTTAGTGATAATAATCTTTTGGCAATCTTCTATTTATAAATCATGAGGTAAATATAAGACCTGGTAACAAAAAAGACAATAGGTAGACCTATTATAAGATTAAATAAGTAAAAGATTGTCAGTGCCAAATACATAATTATAAACAAAGGGTATTTGATCATCGAGTTCTTCATGAAAATGATGAACATGCAACAGTAAGTTCTCCTGTGCATAGAAGGGATATTTAAACTTCAAGTTCACTTACAAGCCCTTTGATCATGCAACTTTTAAAGATCAAGAAATTAATGCAAATCTTCATGCCAATTGTCAAGAGTAGTTAAAGATCTGAAAGGGGAGTTTATTTGACAAATGCATCAGTTTGACCCTATTTAGAGACCCCACATGGATATAGCATCAATTGAGGGGAGTTTTGGGTCCGCAAACAACCAATTTGAAGTTGTTAGGACACCTTTTTTTCATGATTTTTCATCTTGTATGACCAAAGAAGAGTACATCATTCAAACTGAAGGAGAAACTAAAGATAAAGGTAGTAGTTATCAAGCTCTCATGGATATTACAAGTAGAGATCAACTCCAGTTTCATCTTCCAATTGAAGAAAGAATAATTGTTGCATAAAATAAAATCGTTTATTCTCTTCTTAGTTAGTTATTCTAGCATCGTAAATTGTAACCTTGTAAAATTCACACCTCATATTTGTGCTCCTACTTTAGTGTGTGCAATCTTCACTGACTCTTAGGCTTGTTTTGACCCTTTTTACTCCAAATCTAATGTCACTTGACTGCAGAGTTGAGTGGACCCCATCCTAGGACTATGTCCTCTTGTTCTCTTATTTGTTTGACATATTTTGAAAGGACAAGGGCATTAGGGTGCCCCTACTCAAAACAGGGTGCCCCCACTGCCCTAGTCCTCCTTAAAAAGGACTTATTTCAAATACAATTGGGCACTTTCCCTCCCCAATGGATTTTGGTCCCTGAGGCTCAAGTTGACCATTGGAGGTCAACCTAATCAGTAATTTACCTAGGGAACCCTATATAAAGGCATCCTACCACTTCATTTGAGAGAGAAGAGATATATATTTATATCATGAACATTCGTTAGCTTCAAGCATCAAGCATCTTCAAGGCAGAAGTTCATTCATCTATCATCCATCTTCAAGCATCATGGAGCAAATTTGTGTCAATCTTCATGCAAGCATGTCTGTTTGATTAGGTTATTCATATTCATGTGTTTGTCATGTTATTGCATTAAATATTAGTGATCACATCTAAAAAGCATTGTGTCATTAACCTTTAGTCAAGAATCGTAGATCTAAAGTATATCATTCAAAATTTCATGTTTCATGTATCATTTCAATTCATGGTTAATTCCTAAATTGGTGTTTGATCCAAGGCAAACCCCTATCCACAACCCTTTCTTCTCTCTTTCTATGTGTAGGAAATTAATTCAGGTGTTGCGATTGTAGATTCAAGCAGAGTAGATGATGAACAAGTTCATCTTTTATAGGCATGAAAAGTGAAGGATTGGGTAGCTCTTGGACCATCTTGGTCCCAGAAATTCAACCTATTCTTTTGATAGTGGATTCCATGTGTTCTCTTGATCCAAAAAATATCCCACTTGTCTACCCTAGAATCTAAAGGACCATGTCGCTCCCACCCTCCAGGTCCCAACAAATTGGCCTTGATTTCAGCTATAGGTTCTAATCTATTTCTCTTCTCAAATCTTTGTCTATAGCTCTATGTGAAATCTAGAACATTCTGTCGTTGTTTTTTTGGTCCAATTTCTCATTGTTCACCCTAGAACTTGCACAAGTTCAATTTTAGTTTTGACTCAAACAAGGAGGAACACCAATTGGATTTGCATTCAACCTCTTGAGAGTTGGATCGACCATATTCACATTTCCTCCTTAATTAAGTTTGGATCTTAGTGGCTTTATCAATCCTCTAGGTGGGAAAACCCTAATTTCCATCACCTTATACTTCTTTCTTCTTTCTTTCTGCAATCAATAAAGACATGTTAGTATTGTAACTCATTCTCAAAATATTTTTCAATTTTTAAAAGCAAATTTTCAAATTGTAAGAGAAACTTCTTTCATTTTCAATAAAAGACATCAACTTTTCTTCTCATTTCTTTTTGTCTCTCATGGTGAATGAATGATCATTGATGAAATTGTTGTAATTTGTCTAATAATTCTTTGGTTATGTCTCATTCATGCATTGTTGAAGCAAGAAGTTTCATGTTTAATATAGGTTGTAGTTTGTGTTAAGTTGGTCTCAATCAATTGATGTTGTGAAAATTCAATTTTCCTTTAGGCAAATGATTGAATCTAAGCCTTCCCATGAAACACTTATGTATTGCATATTTCAATTTGATTTGTGAATGAATTTAAGTTTTTATTGAAGTTAATTGTGAAATATGACAACAATCAAAATCCTTAATTTCGATGCATCACCTCCTAAATCTATAGGTTTTCAGTTCAAGCTATCTTTCTATTATTTTTCCTACCAAGTGTAGTGATTTTAGGAGGTCTTTTCAAGGAACCAACCCTCTTTGGAGGTTCATCCTTGTCATAGGTTGCCCACAGTTTGAGGATGATCCCATGTTTCACATAATAGGTTAGTTTTATACTCAGTTTGGGTGAAATCCTTCTTGACAACAATCACATGCACAATATTTGATTTTTTTGCACTCGTCTATACTCATCCTCGCCCTCTATTTGGTACAAATCCTAACATGTTACACCTAGAACTTAAATCTCACAATTGTAGCATTTATGATTTCCAATTTGGGCAATTTGTGGCATCTACATAAACATCTCCACTTCCTAAAATTTTATGCATTGACCTCACATGTCGCATCCACATACTTGGTCAAAATCTCCATATGCTCTTCAATTTTCTTGTAGATCTCCAATCGCTCCTCTAGGATAGCAAGGAGGGTTTCATCAAGCTTAAAAATAGAGTGTATATTTCTTTAGCAGGATAGTTTACTCATGTTGGACTTTGTCAACACGCTCAACAAGCATATTGACATCTTTTTGCCCATGCAACAACAAAAGGAACACTTGGCACTAAGAATCCATCATAGTTAGTTGTTATTATTTATTCCCAACATTTCATGTAACTATTAGTGATCTATATTCTAATGTAAACAAACTTGGTAGTTAGTTATCAAATGACTGTAAAGTGCTTGCAAGGGGGCATTCTTTTTTGTTATAACTTGCAAACGACGAATTTTTTCACGTGAAAATAGTCATCAAAAAAATAAATTATATTGATTCCAATGAGTAATTGAAAGGCTAGGTCCTATTTCATCTTATGCATTTTTTTTTATTTTAGTGCAAATGTATTAACAATATCCATTTTACAAAAAAAATGCTCATTTAATAACTTTTGATCGGTAGCTCAAAATTGAGCACTATTTTTGCAAAAGTTAATGTTTAGACATTTCCTATGCATTGGACCTTGTTGGATTGTTAAAAAAGATAAATTCTAAAATTCTAAAAATGGGGGAATCACCTAATATTGAACCAAGGGGGGTAACCTGAATCATGTCTTTGAGCACTTTTGTGAGTCTTATCATTAACACTTGCACACCTTCTTTACTTGAGTTTCTCTTGGAATGTGTCCTAAGCCATGCCATTGAGCATTTCTATGAAGTTTTCTCTTTGAGCACTTTTGTGAAATTTTCTCTTTGAGCACTTTGGCGAAGTCTTCTTGTTGAGCACTTCCACATCTTCTTTACTAGTATAGTTCTTGAAAAGTTGTCTCAACTTGTGCCTCTGAGCACTTTTTTTAAATTCCACACTTAAACATTGATCATATGAAGATGAACAATTCAGTCCTTTAACATGCATTGTGATCTCATCACTTGTTGCTACATATGAATCCAAATGCTTCACAAAAAGCATCAATGATTCCTTACAACAAGATATTTATACATGTTTTCCAGTGCTATGAATTTGGAAGACATCATCATGGACATCAATCTTGTTTTTAAAAATTCTAGCATAGAGTTTAGAGACGCTTCACAAAAAGCATCCAAAGATTCAATAGGACTTCATGTGGGATTTACATTATAGCCATATGGCATTCATTGTCTCTCCACAATTCACATCTTTTGTTCATGTTCTACATCACCTATTGGATGAGAATGCAAAGGAACTGCATAGAGGTTATTTCCAATAGGGAAACACATGGAACATTTGAACAACATATTATGTTGGGATTGCATAGTCTCTTATTTCTCTCTCATAGGGGGTACCATTGTACATTGTGCAAAGAAGTGGTCCTTGGGGGGTCATCATAAGTCCTTCCTTTTATGACCTATGAGAGAGGATTTTTGTATCATTTCTCTTTTGGAGAGGAGTTTTGTGCCCACTAGTTTTTCTCCTTTTCTCCATTCTATAAGAAATGTATACAAAAGTACCTAGCATGGCTAGTAGTCAGGATCCATCATCATCATTGTATACATTACTACCCAAGTTACGATTAAGAGGGATGGTGGTGTAAATAGTGAATTTATTAAACTAGCTAGTGTATACCATATCTAAAGAGAGTCCCATTCACATTGCTTAAGTCTCCACTTAAAGACTTCTAGATAATTGTCTCGCCTCGTCTACTTGAGACGTGTCCTCACTTTATGAAACATTTATTGTATACACACTTGTCAAGTGAGCTCACAAGTGTCATGTTTTTGGAGGGATAGTCAGAATTGTCTCCTACCTTCTCACCTCGTCAACCTTGCACATAGAAGCAAGGTCTCTATGTACATTACATACACTCTCATTGTATATAGATGTTGCTAGTTGTGCTAATTTGGTTCCACTTGTATAAGGTTGTATTGTGCATTTTGATTCTAGCTAATCTCAACATCATTGACTATAGAAGTTTCATGGTGTCATCTAGATATTAACATATGTATTATTGTCCCAATTACAAAATATTATTAAAATTAAAAATTGTGATTAAATTTTGACTTGCGCACATTCAAACAAAAGCTACTCCCATATATATTCATTTGTCTGAATGTGGGATGCATTTTTAGTTCTCTTCTACTGTTTTTTTTTAATAGGTAAATTGCTATCAATGGGGTAGCTCCCATTTTATTGAAAACCATAAAAAGGTACATAGTTTTAGTAGGGAGTGAAGAGTTTTTGCAGAGAGTGAAACCACAGCACTAATGGCCTCATTGCTACAAATATTAATTATGTTGAGAGGGAATATATAGAATTAAGGAAACTCATCTAAGATGACTTCTCAATGTTTTTTATATTAAAAACAACACAAAACAAGGGGGCTGACCCAGGTACAAAACAAGAAAAACAGTGGCAAGCCAACTGTCAGCAAAGCAACAACAAAATCCCTTGATTATGAACAACCAAGGGTGTACCTAGATCACCATCCTTTCAATATGAAGAAAATTTTGAAGGTTTTTTAAATACAAAATACAATATGTCTATTTTGTGATATATTTATAATACAATGATTATATAATTTTAAATTTTTATTTTCAATTAATTTTTTAATTTTTAAATTGGAATAGTTTATTATTATTAGAAAGTAAAACTTAAATTGAAATAATTCTTTTTGTTTTAAAAAATATTTTTTTATTTAATTAAATATTTAAATTATATTTTTATTATTAAAAAATAAAGCACATTTAATTAGTACTCATTTAAGATAATATAAGATTAAATATGTTTTAGAAAAATCTATTAAATGACAACTTGATTATACTTAAATAAATAAAAAAATTAAAAAAATTTAAAAATTATTTAAAGCATGCTAGTAGCATCTATACTTGTAACATATAAATAATATTATTTTTAATAATAAAATAAAACAAAATATATTTTTATACCCTAATTCGAAAATATTATATGTCAATAAAATAAAATAAAAAGTTGATTACATATATTATAAAAAACCCTAATAAAAAGTTTAAAAGAAAACTATAAAATTATGCCTCTTAAAATATAAAGAACTCACATATTAAAAATAATTTCAATTACACTTAACTCTATTTTATATGACAATCATTAAATCCAAATTGCTTTCCAAAAGTGATTCAAATGAAAGATCACTTCACTTTGAATCATAAGATACATGCATTACTTTAATTATATAAATCCAAATAGTTTTTAGAACTCTAGCCCCTCTCTCTTCTCTCTCTCTCTCGCACGCGCGCGCGCACACACACACGTATATATATATAAAATTAATTAAATCATTATATAAACATATTATATTATAATGTTTAAGTTATATGAAAAACAAGCGTGCATAAGATGAGTGCTTCTTTTCAAAATAAAATAACTATTTGTTAAACCTACTATGAAATTATATTGTTTATTCTTGTGGAGTCATAATTAATCATACTTTTTTAATGCAATATTATATAATATGATTTAATTTTTATATATCAAAATCAAAATCTTTTTTAAAATATGTATATGTATTATTACTTAACATATAAAAGTAATTATATAAAAAAATAATACTATTTACATTCGCAATGTATAAATATATTTTCTAAAAAGTTAATTTTAATTTTTTTTAAGTTATTTAAGAATAAATTACATATTCTTCACATATAATTACTTAATATTTAACAGTATGATATTCAATTTTGAAATATTTGCTGCCCTGCGTTTTCGACGTTTCTCTGCATCAACCGTTATTCGTTCTGTGCGTTACATGGCGACAAGGTGGCAGGCGACGGTGGGAAGACGACGGCGGTTTCCGGCGATGTCAGGGCAGGTGTGTTTACTCCAACTTCGCCTTTAATTAGAATGGCATTAAATAACTGTCCTCCCCTCGATGGCTCACCCGCTCCCGTACCCATTTCACCACTGGGCAACCATGAATGCCCATCGGATGGCATTAATGGCTCTCTGCCCAGCCCTCCAAAACCTGATAATACCTCCATTAACAGACCAAAAACATTTGCAGAGGCAGTGTCGAAGGCTGGAGTGGCGGTTGACGCTAGTGCTAAGTTTATATCCTCGACACCTGATGGAGCGCCCAACTCCGGTAAGGGCCCTAGGGTTTCTAATAACCCATTCTCTGTTATGCCTAATCCAGAAATGTTAGTTGAAATATTGAACGAAAAGAATAGGCTTAGAAATTGTGCAATTTTCTTCTCTGCTGTGGAGTTAGATAAATGTCCTCCTCGCAAATTCCTCGATGACTGGCTTCACAATTACTGGAGTTTGAAACTAGGTTTTCACATATCGTTTTGCAGACAAATTCAGCGAGGTCTGTATGTTATCTTTTTTGTTTCACAGGAATCACAGGCCGAAGTTCTAAAAAAACAATATTGGAATGTTGGTTCCACCTCCTTCCGCGCTCTGGCGTGGTCACCCGAAGCCATTCATGAAGAAATCATCGCCCTCTCCGCCCCTAGGTGGGTCTTGGTTAAACATATCCCCCCCTTCCTATGGAGATTTATTCCGCAGCTCTTGGAACCCCTGGGTAGAGTCATCCGAATGGATGATACTGTGAGGTTGGTTCCCCATCTTGATGCCCGCATCCTCATAGCTATTAAACCGGGAATTGATATTCCAGAAGCCCTAAATGTGAATATAGCTGACAAAAGGATAACATGCCCTATTGAAATACTTGGTGGGTTGAATGCCTGCTTTCTATGCCGAAGAGAAGGTCACAGACGTAAAGACTGTCCAATTATTAAAAAGAAATCGGTTACTACCTCTGATAAAACCACTAGTGATAACACCCCACAAGCTCCTCCTGTCCATACTGCTTCCGATACTCAAACACCTCGGCCAGACACCCAAAATGCTCAAAATAACCTCCATTTCACACCCCTTTTCGCAGCCTCTGCCCCTCCACAGATCCCCAATTGGTCTGATACTCTGTCATTGCATAACACTGAAACAGCTGCGGGTAACTCGGATGGATTCCTAACCATTACCAAGAAAAGGAGAAGAAAAGTTAACAAAAACAAAGATGTTTCATCCCCGCAAGCTCCCCCCTGTTTAAACAGCCCCGTCTCTATTTTCCCTCAAAAGTGCGATCCTACTGATAAAACTTGCACTAATTCTAAGACATCTGACTCACGTAAAGCTCTTAAAGAAATAGAAGATGATTGTACTATTGAAGTTATACCTGCATGTAATCCCACTATGGTCTCTTGTAGCACCAAGCAGGCCATGGATGAAGACAAGCAGATACTGTTTGAGTCGGATTATGAGTATGATGGTATGGATGATCTTCCCATCTCGAAAAGAAGGGGAAGACCTGTGGGGTCAAAAAATAAAAACTCTGGTAATAAAAAGAAAGAGGATTCCTCCCCAAATAATGTGACTCCCATCCAGGGAGCGGCTATACAGGACCTTCCCCTGAACATTGTTTCTCAATGAATTGCGTTTCATGGAATATAAGGGGCCTAGAGTCCCCGGATAGGAAATTTGTTATAAAAAAATACATTGACTCCCAAATTAGCCTGGACTTCTTGATGCTCCAAGAGATCAAAGCAGTGGATTTCACCCTTTATAATAATCTGGCCTATATTTGGAAGGATGCTGTTAAATTTCACACTCTTCACACTAGAGGAAAAGGAGGGGTTGCTCTTCTTGTTCATCCTAAATGGAGTTCTTGCATTATTGATCATGGAGTATCACCATGCAATCGTGCTGTCTGGGTTACTATTAAGTATAATAATAACAGTTTTGGTATATGCTCTGTTTATGCTTCAAATGACTGGAAAGAAAGGATAACCCTTTGGGACTGGATTGATAACCTTCCTGACTTACCTTGGATTGTGGGGGGGGATTTTAATATGATCGAATCACAGGCTGATAAGGAAGGAGGACTCCCTTTTACCTGGAAGGATGGAGAAAAACTTCATTGGGATAGAATGAAAATTAACAAACTTCTATATGATCCCCTTGCTGGAAATAAGGACCTCTCTCCTGGAATTTGGCACACATGGTGCAATTTCCAGCAAGGGGCTAACAGAATCTATTCGAGGTTAGATAGGTTTTATGCCAACAAGAATCTTTTCTCTGTCCTCCCAGATAAATGGGGTAACACTGTTCTTGCCACATCTACCATTCTTTCTGATCACCACCCCATAAAAACCAGATTTATTTTTAACAACTCCCCGACTCACTGTAGGGCTTCTGATTCTAAATTCATATTAAATACTAGTCTTCTGGAAGATGAGGATGTCTTAGCTGTTGTTCATATCATTAGTCTGATTAATAAAAGTCATTTTCCTCACCTTAATAATATTGAAAAATGGGACCTAAATGTTACTACTTGGCAAAATTTCCTTAAAACCATTGGCCAGAAAAGAGCCAAAGACTATAGACGCATTGAGAAGACCCTCTCTGCTAATCTTCAGGTTGTTGAATCTCACATTCAAGCCAACCCCTCTGACTATAATCTTACTGCCCAGGTCATTTATGCTAAGAATGCTCTTAGTCGACATCTTCAGGCCAAAGCCCGTGGTGCAAAAATTAGATCTCGAGCTAATTGGCTGCAGTTCGGTGACAGGGGTTCCAAATTCTTCTTCAATCTTTTGAAGCATAAACAGACTAATGAATCTATTGATAGAATTGTCATTGATAATCAGGACATCACCAACCCTGATTTGATAAAGGAAGCCTTTGCGAAATACTACCAGAATCTCTTTACTTCTGAGGATTCTGTGGAAGCTAATAACATTAGAAACCAATGTCTCTCCATTATTCCTAAAAAGATCACTGATCATGATGCTGTTATCCTTTCTGCCGAGATCACCTTGGGAGAAATCGAGAAGGCAATCCTCTCCCTCCAAAAAGACAAGGCCCCCGGGCCCGATGGCTTGCCTGCTGAATTCTATAAAACCAACATTGGATGGATCTGTCATGAACTTCTTAAAGTTTATTCTGATGCATTAGAAAGAGGTTCCTTAGGAAGAAACATCAATAGGGGTATCATCAAACTTATCCCCAAAGAGGGAGATAAAGCTCTTATTAAAAATTGGAGACCGATTACTCTTCTTAATGTGTCCTATAAAATCTTAGCCAAAATCCTTGCTCTTAGGCTTCAGGATATTCTCCCTAAGATTATTAGTTCAACGCAGACTGGATTCATTAAGGGAAGATACATTTTAGAAAATGTTATAACTAGTTGGGAGGCTATGAATTGGGCAAAGCTCTCCCAGCAAAATTGTGCCATGTTACTGTTAGACTTCGAGAAGGCCTACGATCGTGTAGAATGGAATTTCATCTCCATGACTCTCGAAGCTTTTGGTTTTCCCACCAGATTTTGTAATCTTGTTAAAATGATGATGAATGATGTCTTTGCCCAGATTGATATCAACGGATCCTGGTCTGATGCTTTCCCGCTTGAGAGATCCATCAGACAGGGCTGCCCTTTAGCCCCTGCCCTCTTCGTGATCTCCTCCGAAGCTTTCCACTATATTCTCAGAGATCACTCTATGTCCCCTGCTGTTAGAGGTATCCGGCTCCCTAATAATGAGGAGCTCATCACCAGTCAGTTTGCTGATGACACCACTGTTTTCTTTAAGGCCCGTGACAGTAATTTTGAAGCTCTCCAATGCAAACTTAAAACTTTCTGCAGTATATCCGGAGCAAAGATCTCCTACTCGAAATCTGTTTGCCTTGGGTGGGATGAGACCCCTCCTGACTGGAGCAATAGGTTCCATTATCAATGGGGAGGTCCCCATTTGGTTGTTCGGTATCTTGGTATTCCTTTTTCTGTTGACCCCTCTCTTAAGGCCATGTGGAATTGGATCAAGGACAAAATTAACATCAAACTCAATAAATGGCATAACCGGTTCCTTTCTCTTGCTGGCAGAGTACAGGTTTGCCAAAAGATTCTCTCATCTTATAACATATATTACTCTTCGGCCTGGATGTTTAACAACTACCAGCTCTTAGAGATCCAAAAGGCTATTAGGAACTTCTTATGGTCCGATGGCAGAGGATCGAAAAAACTTCATGCTGTTAAGTGGCAATGGTGCCATACGGACAGCTTACTTGGGGGGGTGGGCTTGAAAGATCTTAGAACTCAGGGGGTTGCTCTTGCCGCCAAGTGGATCTTCCACTCTATGGAGGGTGATTCCCCATGGAAAATCCTCATTAGGAACAACATTGAATTGGGTTTCCCTAAACATGCTAAAACTTGGAAAGGCCTGCCCCTCTCTGATCTTATCATGGGGAACTTTCCCATTAAGGTCCATGGCTCTGTTGTCTTTTGCTCCATTTGGAAAGCTTGGGAACAAGTTAGAAAGTTTGTGTACAACAAGGACTTCCATGATAGTCAAACTCTGTATGGTGAAAGATCTATATGGTGGAATTTGCAACTCTCTGGCAAGCCCTTAACCCTCTCACAAGGTTGCTCTGCTAAAATTTGGAATAAAAAAGGGATTTCCCAATTGGTTGACTTATTTGAGCATAATCAACTTATACCCTGGAATGATCTTAAAATTAAATTCAACATTCCTGACTCGCAAAAAAAAACCTACAATATGATTGTCAAAGCCACCAAAGATCTCCCTGTGACTTGCGATGTGGATTCCAATAGTCCTTCAGTGCAAGTGGCCTGGTGGTAGCATCTTTAGCAAACTTAAGGCAAAAAACATATATAATGTTATTAATCACAACGAATCCATTATTGATCATATTAATGCTCTCTGGTATACCTCCCTTGATAGCTGCTCCTGGAAGAAACTCCTCAATCACCTTTGGAAAGGACCCATTGAACCAAAAATCAAATATTTTAGATGGTTGTTGTTGCTGAACAGGCTCCCTGTCAGAAACTTGGAAGCTAAAACTGATTACTGCAACATCTGTAAGATACCTGAAACCAGTAGGCATATTTTTTTCGATTGTACCTTTGCAAGAAGGATCTGGCAAATGTTTGATATATCTTATCCACTTGATTACACTATTATGAATATTGTAACTGGTCATATTTATGGGATTAAAAAGGATACTAATCTTTTTTGGTATATTTTATCTTCTAACATCCTTTGGCAGCTCTGGAAGTGCAGGAACGAGGAAAGGTATCAGGACAACCCCCGGTCCCTTACTGAGTTTTTCTGTAAACTCACATATTTTAAAATCCTTTTGCAGGTCCGTATCATGATGCTGATTGATAAGGACAAGCTTAGGAGATTCCTGAAGACCGGTCACGCCACTTTTTTAGTATATGAGATGCAGCATGGTTACGAGTGGAGGAGGAACATGGAGGACATTAAAGCTTTTGAGAAGACCCTAAACAAAATGAACCAAGAAGTCAGAAAGAACAAGAATATCAAAAAAGAGGTGATGGCTATGCTGAGACAGATACAGGAAAGGAAGAAGGTTGTCTGGATTGAAGGGGAAAAGGGGTGGACAACCTGGGTTGATGCCATTGATGGCATCCTACTATAAGCTGTATTAATTTTGTTGCTGGCCCCTATTTTGTCATGTATATTCTGGTTACTATCTCTTGATTTCTTGCCGGGAGGCCATGCCTCATACTCTCTTTTTGCTGCCTCTATGAGGCCTGGACTCGTTCTTGTATAATTGTAACTTTTTGAAATCCTTATTATTAATACAAAAAAAATATTTAACAGTATATAAGATCTCATATTGTCTAATAAAACAGGGAACCACTAATGTCAAATTAAAAAAGATCTTTCTAAAAATCAAGAAAAGTGACTGCTGAAAACAGATAAATGTATAATCTGATGATGGATTATTTTGAGAAAAAAATTCAATCAGTGAAATACCTGAATATTTCAAGCTGAAGGATGAATAATTATGATCAGAAAAAACAAGAAAAATCACAATTCATAGTTTCTTATATCACTCCAACTGTTCCTAACTTGGTCATATGAAATGAAGATGATTGCTATTTTAACTGCAGACACATCCAAAGCAGCTAAGATTTTGACTTCTCCAAATACTTTCAACACTGGCCAGGTCTGGAAGGTTATACACAGCACCATGAAGACTTGAAGTTGTTGGACTCTATTTTTTCCCCATAAATCTAGGGGAAAATTAAATCATGCCAAAAATGCCAGTACTGACCCCAATTTAGTATATCATTTACTCATCATTTTACAGCAACAAATTCATTTCCAGAAGAGGCAGAATTCCATAAGACATTAATCAATTAATCAACTAATAGAAGTTGCAGTATTAAAAACAAACCCTAATATTAGAAGCTTCTCTAGGCAGGAAAGGTAACAAAATCACTCAAACACTTTATTTGCAGAGATGCATATTGAATTGCAAGCAATTGACATCAAAGACTCCGCATATAGATAGATTTGCAAAATTTTCTATTACAATAAATTATACTCCTCCATACAGAAAAATGCATCAGCAGTATCATGCATTGCAATCCTTCACTTGGGATATTGATTTTGTGATGACCAATTTAACCAGGTGGAAACAAATTATCGCTTTAAATTATGAATGTGTGAAAGGCTCTGTTCCACACCAGCTTAACTGATTCGCAACTCAGAGGCAAGCATGGACATTTCTATCAAAACAAAATAATACTAATCCAAAACCTCAAAGGGCAAGAACAGAAATCAAAACGTAGTCATATACAGACACAATGTCATGTCACAAGAAAACATTTTATAAAATCTCAAAATGTATCCGCAATGCCCTGAGCTTTCTTTCCTTTCATAACCCTAACCCTAATCATAAATTTTAATTGAAACATAAATAGGCTTTAACAGATTCCTAAATGTTAGAAGTAAAAATACTAATCAACAGCTAAAGTAAATTATTAATTATAATATTAAGTGTTGAAAAGGTCTGGAACCTGTCACAATCCATCCAACTTATACAATGTCGTTACCCTTCCTTACAATCCACACTCTTTAACTCGAAGATAAATGTCTGACACAGATTTAGTCTCCTACTTCTTTGAGCAACGATCCCATACATACCATTTTCACTTCCTCAGATCGAAGATGAGAGAGGAGTCATCAACTGCCTCCTCAACCAGAGACTCCCCAGAGGAAGAATGTCTAACCCTAATTGTACAAAATCGAAAAGTATTGACACAATAACCAAAAGGATTAAAATGCAAAATTAGTAATAATCAAGCATACACTGTAAATCATCATATATAATCAAAATATTTTTGGTCTCCAATTTTAGAACAAATTCAAGACAGCATTCAAAAGGAAATGCTGCCTGAACAGGAAGCTCCAGAAAGCCAAAGCATTATCCATTGCAAAACAAAACATACGCATACATCATTGTCCATAAATAATTTTCATCCTGGCTCAAAAATTCCACATATTTAACCAGGTTTGGACAGATCTGGGGTTTTAAGAACAGAATGTAGGAGCCATAGCTTACAGTCAACCAAAATGCACATGTATTCCTATGGCTATTATAAATATAGCATAGATTCCGAAAAATATGAGAGAATGCACCAAGATGGATGGACCGCTTGTGTGAAAGGAGCTGAACTCCACTTTACGGCTGTTCCCTGGCAACTGAAACAACAATCCCGGTGACAGCAGTACGAAGAGAATAACCCCCACTAAAATGGGTCCCCAGTCCGCCATTTTTTCCCTCGGAGATGAGTGAGCGAATGGATTACAGTTCCAAGCGCAGTGTGGGTCTGTAGATTATACCTTCTAAATCACCTCCAGTATTAAATGGAAAATGTGAAGCTTCTAGATTCGCACTGTTCCCACCTTCGCCTTTTGGGTGTGTGGCTATGAGTAAAGGAAACCCACTGGTAAACAGATTAAGACAGCCCAACTTATGCTTTAATGACATTATTGTGGTTTTATGTTGGTTTTGTAAAGCTTGAGATTGCTCTGTAAACCTTGTTTTTTTCTTGGAGTTTTGGTCTAGAACATATTCAAAGTGTGATGTTACAGCACACTCTTTTTGAGTTTTGGTTTAAGTATAATTTTTGGTTGTATTTTAAGATAAAGATACTTTAAAAAACTCTTCCTTTTGAAGTGATGTAACTTTTTATTATTATTTTATAATGCAAATTTATTATCACTGATGTTTTATTTGTTTGGATTCTTTTTCAATTTTTGTTTCTAGTGTAATAGTTTAGTATATAGATGGTGATATTTTTATTTTGTAAGAGTTGGCATTCAACTTAAATTTTATTTAAGTCTTCATTTTGTAGTGGATTTGGAACCTATTCTTAATTTATATATTCTTATTTATTGGTCATGATTGCAAGTGTGGTCTTGAATCATGTTTTCCAAACTTAAAATTAATTATAAGCTTAAGTTAGCACAATTCCAACAAGTCATTTCTCACCACAATTTCAATTTTAACGATAAGAAGTTATATAAAAGCAAGAAGCCCTGGGTCATTTGGACATCACGTATTCATTGAACGTATCATTTGCATTATCATCATAGAGTGCATTACATCAACATATACAATCATAAAGACATATACATAGGCATTTGCATTATGTTTGGCATGTCTTTGAATTTGTTTAACCACCATTGAATTAATACAAAGAGATTTGCTTGTCATTAACACAAAACATGGATTCACCACACTTGATAGCAAGCTTTATTAGTTATTTTAAACACCATCCAATTCAAGTATAGAGAGGCAAAAGACTCTTTGAAGACCAAAAAATCATAGTTCAGAAGTTTGCAAATTTAAGTTCAAAGTCGTGTTTTTCCATATCGAGGTCGCATGCATAGTTTTGGACCTTAATAAAGTGTGTCATTCTATAGTGTGTCCAAGGATTGCTTTTGTTGATTGTTGGATTTGGATTATAAAGATTATGTTTACAAAGGATGGCACTGATGATTTAATAATCTAGAATAACCTAAGGTTGTTAAAATATTTGGATGTAACTCAAGGATGACTAAGGTTGTTGCAAGGTGTGCACCCTTGGTCTCCTTGTGTGCACAGTGCTCGGGTTTGTGAAATGGATTAACCGCCTCAAGTGGATTCTATATGTCTAGTGGTTGTATCAGGCATTAACAAGTCGATCAGTTGGTGCAACAAGAACCGTACTCCTAACACTCTTCTCCTTAACTTCCCCAAAGTATAGAGTTCTTGGGGCTTTGCTCAAATGACAAAATTTCCTTCCATGAGGTGTGCTTTTCAATTCACCCCCCACTTTTTATACTTTGTTGGAACTCTAGAGTTGAAGCCATCCCCATGGTGATGAAATTCAAGATAGGTCTCGTATAAAGAAATTTGAGAAATGGCATTTGTTTTTTATCTTCAAGTTTACTAAACATCATGAGGGGAGAGCATATATAAAGTATCACTTTGGGATTAAAAGGCACATGTAAATTTTAAGTCCAAAATCTAAATGTGAAAGTGAATATTAACTCATTTTTTAATAATATGATAAAGAAGAAAAAGCATGGAAGTCTTCATCATATGAAAATAATTGCATTTAAGGGCTAGCTAAAAAGTAAAAAATAATTCAATCCTATGGAAAAGTAAAAGCCATGAATAGATTGCTCGTGACTTTTGGATTAAAAAAATGCTTAAAAATGATATTTCATGCAAAACTTATCAATGTTTGAAGTTTCAAATAAAAAAGACAACTTTTAACGATCTAATTCACTTCTAGAGAATATTATGAGAATAATACCTATTCTATTACACATGGCTCTAATTCACTTTCCAATGTTCAATTGTTTTGAAAATCTAATTGAAAATACAAAATTTATGCTAGTTTGAATGAAAGTTATTTTTCAAGCAAATTGTAATGGAGTAGGGGGGCTTAAGAACTGTTTTGGCTAGTTCCTTGTTGGCAAGGTTAATAGACAAAGCATCAATGGGATAAATAGGTTAATGGGGTTGTAATAAATTACCTATGATTTGGTAGGGGTCATAGGCTTAGAAGTACACGTGACTAGGGGCTCAAAGCTTAGTGAGGCCCTTTGGTTGTTCATATGACTAGTAACCTAGCAAAGGAAAAAAACTAAAAGTCATTCTTGAAGCTACCTTAAGCAAATATTAAAAAACTAGTAGCCTAGCAAAGGAAAAAAACTAATATTCAAAAACTATATTTGAATATTTAAATGGTGATTTTCACTGTACTCAAGGGTAGTTTAAGCTTGAAACTTATGGTTTTCCACATATTAAGGCATTTGGGGAGGTTGAACTTGAACCCCTAATTTTAGTGGATAAAGATGGGTTTATCATTAAAAAAACCCATGGTTTATAATGATTAAGTCATTTTAGAAGTCCTAAAGCCATAGCTTTTGTGGATGTTAGGTGGCTTTTAGTGGATAAAAAGTAGTTTTAACCTAAAATATCATGGTTTTGGTAGACTTAAGGTAGTTTAGAGTAACAACCTATAAATTTATCATTGAAACTTCGTTTTGGAAAGTGAATAAATGGTTTTATGGGGTTAGAAGGTAGTTTAAGCTTGCAATAAAAAATGCTTTAGTATTAAATAATAACTAAATGTTTAAATGGTGATAACGATTTATAACATCAAAATAGTCAATTCATAAAATCAAAATCCATGCTTGAGTCTATTGTCTTGTCACCCACAAGTTGAGGGGTACCCTCTGTATATATTCCAAGTTGTTATGATATCATACTATGTATATGTATATGTATATGTATATGTATATGTATATGTATATGTATATGTATATGTATATGTATATGTATATGTATATGTATGTATATGTGTATATGTGTATATGTGTATGTATGTATGTGTGTGTGTGTACCTTACAAAATTATATATGTATATTAAAAGTTAAATGCACATGCAAAAATTGAAAGATGTATGTTGTGTATACATTTAAACACCAGAGTCGAAACCTCCACCACTTGTAGGTGTACAATATGTTTATACAATACAAATTGTATGATTGCATAGATTTTGTATAATAAATGGAATTTCATACAATGATGATCTAAACTCTCTCCAAAGATAGCTAATTTTCCTTACAAGCAAACTTTGAAATGTTGTATATCAAAATTCATCTCTCAACCATTCCAGATGTGATCATGAGCTCTATTTTACCCTTGGGAGAAAGTATAAAAAATTGATCACCAAAATCACTCAAAGTGAAGTAATAACCTACACAAAGAACTTAGCGAAAAACCACAACAAGAGACAAAACACACAATGGAGTTAGACAAGGGAAGAGTCGCCAAAAATGTAAACATTAGTTTAAAAATGCAAAGAAGAAATAAATGCAAATGAAAGCTCATACTTAAACCAAATGAAACCTCACATAGAGCACACAAAGGAATTCAAAAAAAAGAAAGCAAACAAAATAAATTAATGATGGTCTCCATTGCAATTTTTATTTGCTCCGAGTGATTGAAATGTGGATTCTCTTGTGTACAAAAGGATACCTATTTTGACAGCATATAGCTAGAAAAAATATATAGATTAAACGGATAATATGGTGCCTCAATTTATAGGTTTTTGGGACATTAAATGGATAGTAAAGATGTGATGAAAAATCAACGATGGAGGATGAATAAGAAGACTTCCCTAGGAATGAGGAGAGAATATTTAGGGTCATGATGGAGGTTTTTGGAATGTGAAGGGATAGAATGCACTTACCAAAAATAATAAGCTATTGTGAAACCATTAGAAATGTGGGGGACAAGTGCATTTAGGATTCCCTTTATCCTTGAAATTTGGTGAAGAGAATACAACCATAATAAAATAAGAATGTTATTGATTATTTTAGCTATGTGAGGTAGAAAATAGGGGTAATTATATAATAAAAAATTAATTATGTGAGAAAGAAAATGGGATAGTAAAATAATGGGATTATGTAATTAGGAGGAATACATAAGGTGAAGGGGATTAACTAGATAGTTTAACTATTTATTCAATTGAGACAAGGGTGTCCTAAGGAAATACTAGGTATCTATAGCTCTAAGAATCCTATTTCTAAATAGATAACATTAATGAGAAGTTTAAGTAGAACATCAATAAAGAAACAACGTTTATGCCAAAGAAAACACTACATCTGAATGTTCTTATGCACAAGACAACTGAGAGGGGGGGAGAATCAATTGTACAAACAAATATTAAAATATTTTCCTAAGTCAAATCCACAATTTCTTAACTTTATTACTTAATTCATAGAAAGATATGAGCATGAGAGAACATGAAAAGTAGAACACATCATACCCAAGGAAACACCAGATTTTACGTGGAAAGGCCTGTTAGGGGAGAAACCAAAGAGAATGTTAAAGTCTCACTATCACAAGCTCACTTCCTAGATGAAGAAGAATACAAGATAAATAATCCACCATTGATGTACCTCTGCAACCATGAGATTTATAGATACCTTTGGCTTACTACTTACAATAGCTAACACATGAAGGTCTACACTGCTCAACACTTTTCACTAGCTCAAACAACACTCATCAAACAATAGGGACATATATCCTCTTTCACACACCTTCATTGCATTTCACTTTCTTTTACAACACACATACATACACATCATCCTCGATAAATTATACTTTTTTTATGTCATCCTCACATATGCAAAATCTTCCAAGGTTGGCTAATCATCCTAGTCGAACACAATTAAAATTAGGTCAGCACTAAACATTTCCGCAGTGGAAAAGAATGTAGAGTGGACCACAACACATCTTAACTAGGACCAAAATAAGCATCATACACATTATACTGATCCATAATCGTCGAAGAAATAATGTGAAGTGTAAACACTCAAGATCGGCCAAACCTAGAGCAAACACCATCGAACTTTGAAACCATGCTTTCAAAGCCCAAGTACATGTGCCAACTGAAAAGCATGAAGATAAGGACATTATGAACTTATCTCTAAAATTGCAACAATAGAAACCATAATGCAAAGAAATGTGGAGCATGCATTTCACATGGAAACACTATTAAACACTGTCACACATTGGTGAACACAAATTCCTTAGCACCACAATCCAAAGAACCAAATCCTGAATCTAGGATCTCTAAACATAGCTTATCAACATATCCAAATCGCATGAATAGATGTACAATATAGAAGATATGCAGACCAAATCTCTCAGCACAACTACACAAGAAACTCAATATCAACTATACCAACCAATCACTAATGACAACCAAAGCATGTTGACACCAATGAAAATATAGAAACAACTCATTCTAACCAAACTTGCAATAATCTCCCCCTTTTTTATTGATGAAAACATGTCAATGACAACAACAATATCAACAGGTCTCACACCCAATATTCAATGTTTTTCAATACACTATTCTCCCTCTTTGCCAATTACTTTGTTACTCGCATTTGCTTTCTCATTTTTCCAGTCTTTTCATTTTCTCCCATCTTCTCATTCTCCCCCTCTTCCATCAAGGACAAATGCCCAAACACAAAAATTGTTAGCTCATTCTATTCAACTCTTCAAAAATGCATAACTGCACTTAGCTCCCCCTAAGAGGAAGCCCCAATCATTAGTTCAGAATAATAATATTCATGAAGTTCACTCGACTAATGCACCTCTATATGCATTTAGCTTAGATGAGGAGGGGAAATAATCCCCATTTTTTTCTAAAGATATTCAAAAGTATCCTTAACGAGTACTTTAGTAAAGATATCAATAATTTTTTCTTTTGTAGGTACATAATCAAGCTGCACCTCATTCTCAAAAACTTTCTCCCTCAAGAAGTGATACCAAATTGAAATGTGTTTTATTTTTTAATGCAAAACTGGATTCTTAGATATATTTATTACATTGGTATTGTCACAAAATATAGAAATTAGTTCATCAAACAATATTCCAATTTCCTTAAGATTTTGTTTCATCCATGTGTACAGAAAGTTGTAGCAACAATATATTCAGCTTCGGCAGTAGATAGAGATACTAAATCATGTTTCTTACTTGACCAAGCAACCAATCATGGTCCAAGGAAAAAAGCACCCCCACTTACATACTTTTCTTGTCATCCACACAACCAGCCCAATCTACGTCAATTAGGTAATAAGAGTGAAGTTAGATCTTCTGGGATACCATAGTCCACAATATTTTGCTCCTTTTAAGTATCTAAAAATTCTTTTCATAGCAGCAACATGTGTTTCTTTAGGATCTTGTTGGAATCTAGCTACAAGGCAAACAGCATGCATGATATTCGATCTAGTAGCATCTACAATAATCCTCCAATCATTGATCTGTATTTTCTCTCATCAGTCTTCGAAGATTCAACACCTTTGCTCAACTTACAACTAGTAGCCATAGGAGTACATACAAGTTTAGCATTTTCCATTCCAAACAGTTTATTCAACATTTCTTTAACATACTTAGATTGTGAAATAAAGATACCATCATCCTTCTAACTAATTTTTAAACCAAGAAAGAAATTCATTTCCCCAATCATAGACATTTCAACTCTTCTTGCATCTTATCAGAAAATTTCTTACACATACCATCCTTTCCTCCAAAGATTATATCATCCACATAAACAACTACAATTTCACAACCTTAAAATAGAGATTACTGTCAGTAGTACTTGTATGCTTGAAATAGTTGTATCAATCGATTAACAACAAAATGACTAAACATACCAATGAAACATTATATGATAAAAGGATCTAATTAACGAACAACTTAAAATCAACCATCCCTCCAAGATGTTCCATTATTCTCTATCTCCAAGGATTCTTCAAGTTATGGTTGATCTCAGATCATTCAGCAATTAAATTTCAAAATGACAACCTAAAGAACGAGTGCTATGATAAATGATCTACATGCTATGCAAGTAAGATCTATAAGATGGTAACAATGCTTGCTAATTGATCTAGGATAATAGAATACTATGATTCTGATAAAGAAAATGTTAAGATAACATGGATAATTGCTATGCTAATATGATTATGATCTAAAAGGCTTCTAAAAATGCTTGTGTGAGAAAGACAAAAAACCTAGATCCTTGATAATGAAGGAATGAGTCCTATTTATAGTGAAAATAGGGAGATGGAAGGTTAGGATTCAATTGGCATAGCAAGAGCTAGGATTGCATGAAGAGAGCTTAATCCTCAATCCATGTTTGCAACTTCCACCAATGCAATTCTGACAACTGGCATCATGAGAGGGCTTTAGAGGAAAGGGAAGAGGCATTAAATGCCTGAAGAGACATGATGGTTACCCTAGGGGGTTTGGTTAGGGTTGGGTTAGTGGATATATTTTTTATCCAAGGGATAAAGGAATGTTAAAGGGTTAAATGGTTACCTTAGTCAAAGCATTAAATGCTTGAAGAGACTTGAAGGTTACCTTGGATGGTTGAGTTAGGGAATAAGTCTCTAACCCAGAGTCAAAAGGTGGGTTACCTTGTTGGAAGAGAAAAAGGCTTTTAATGTTTGTAAGAGCCTTAATTGTTTTTGAGAAGTGACTCCTTCCTAATCCCTATATAAGGAATGTGCAAATGTTTAGAAATTGATTAGGCTAAATTAGAAGGGATTAGAAGAATTTAGTGAGCAAGTGGGTATTGTAGGAGAATGCAAGAGGGTGAGGATAAATAGGATTTAAATAAATGTTTATTTATTTAAATGTGCATGTGAATTTTAAGGGTAATCGTGAAGCAAAGGAGATACTGTACATTTTAAATGAATCTCAAAGGAGCCACAAACCACTTGACTCATAGCTGATGGATCCTACAACAATATCAGACTTTCTTCTCTGAAACTTATTCATATGTCACTAAAATTTTATGTAGCTACCAAAAACAAACTCTTTATGATAAAAGAACCATGTTTTATCTGCAACATTGGCAGGTCAGCTAAGTTACTGATATAGGTATGGGCACAGGTATGGGAATGGGCATGAGAACCTGGTACATGGGTACATGCAATTTTTTTGCCCTTGGGTACATGGGTTTGGGTACGTCCATATATATTATATACAAAAACTTTAGAAAACAATATATTCCCACACAAAATGAAGCCCAAGTATGACTAACCAAGGAAATAGAATGTTTCCATATCTTTCCCAAACCCACATACCCAACACACCTCATTAGGAGGCCCTACTTCTAAAGGATATCCAAATATCACTGATTTTTCTTGCTTTAGAAAACAATATATCAAACTCTTCCTATCGTAGGCAATCATTTATATAAGATTTGGCATCGTATTGAACATTCATTGTAAGCCAAGAGTCTTGGCCGTTTATATCAGCATTGTACTTGATGATTGTACTCAATAAAGGAGGGATAAGTTGCATGCCAATTGTTTGATGTAATGCTTATATTGATTGAGCTCTAGATTATCATATGAGAATGCATGCCAAGTGTTTGTCATAATTCCTAGTTGTTGTAGATGCACATTTTTAAACACTTATATGCATGTAAAGGTAGAAAAGGGTTGTCATAGCATGCTAAGACTTTGTTGCTCAGTCTTGCATCATTAGAAGCATTCAAAGACGTCATTTTCAGCATTAAAACTCTTAGCATAACAAACAGAAATTTGTATCAACAAGTACATTTCATGTATACAAATTGTTTGACAATATCCCTTGAGCCTATCTTCAGCATTTTGAAGCCATAATCAGCAAGGGATATTACATCTTGATTCAAGTTATGTTTGTTCCCAGGTTTGATGCAAGTAGGATGAACATGCAAAGCAAGTGATGAAAATCAGCTCCAAGATGAAGGCTTATCAGCTTGTGTACAACCTCAAGATTTCACCACATAAGCAAAGACAAGAGCCTAAGGGAGACATTGCAATACTTCAAATCTCAAATGCGTGCAAAGGCAACTGATGGGATCATTATCATAGACTATAAGGAAAGAAGGAAGGATCAAACATAGGAATGACAAGGTCTACATCAAATGCAGCACTAAGGCGGAATTCCCAAACAAGAAGATGAAAAGTGAGATGATCAAGAGATATCCCTCCATCATCTACATTTGTGATGAGTTATGAAGATCAAGCTCATTTGATAATCTAGAGCTCAATCAATATAAGCATTACATCAAACAATTTTCATGCAACTTATCCCTCCTTTATTGATTACAATCATCAAGTACAATGTTGATATGAATGGCCAAGACTCTTGGCTTACAATGAATGTTCAATACAATGCCAAATCTTATATAAATGATTGCCTACAATAGCAAGACTAGATAACATGCTATAATATTTTATATGTAAGAAGCTAATTGCTTGAAACTCTTGACCGCCATTAGAAACATGTTTCAATGTCAACATTCTTTCCATTGACCATAATATTTACAACCAAAATTCCTGTAAATGCAAACTTATCACTATAAATTGCTTGGAAGAGATCTACAATAATGATTGCTAACACCACCAACACCTGAAAGCATATGTGGATTTCATCAGTGTCAAAGGCCTCTGTCACTTCCCTTAATTGAAAGAAGAAGAAAGACTGATGTCCCACCCATATTATATTAGTTTTGTTTGTAGATAGGGGGATCCTTCCCTTAATTAGGAGAGTTTTACTCACACACTATGGAGAATATTGGCTTGGATAAGTAATGATTGGGCACCATCTCAGCTAGCTTCATCTTCGTAACTCATCACAAATGTAGATGATGGAGGGATATCTCTTGATCATCTCACTTTTCATCTTCTTGTTTGGAAATTCCGCCTCAGTGTTGCATTTGATGTAGACCTTGTGATGCCTATGTTTGATCCTTCCTTCTTCCCTTATAGTCTGTGATAATGATCCCATCAGTTGCCTTTGCATGTGTTTGAGATTTGAAGTATTGCAATGTCTCCCTTAGGCTCTTGTCTTTACTTATGTGGTGAAATATTGAGGTTGTACGCAAGCTGATAAGCCTTCATCTTGGAGTTGATCCTCATCACTTTCTTTGCATGTTCATCCTACTTGCATCAAACCTGGTAACAAACATAACTTGAATCAAGATGTAATATCCCTTGCTGATTATGGCTTCAAAATGCTGAAGATAGGCTCAAGGGATATTGTCAAACTGTTTGTATACATGAAATGTACTTGTTGATACAAATTTATGTTTGTTATGCTAAGAGTTTTAATTCTACAAATGATGTCTTTGAATGCTTCTAATGATGCAAGATTGAGCAACAAAGTCTTAGCATGCTATGCCAACCCTTGTCTACCTTTACATGCATATAAGTGTCTGAAAATGTGCATCTACACCAACTAGGAATTATGACAAACACTTCACATGCATTCTCATATGATAATCTAGAGCTCAATCAATATAAGCATTACATCAAACAATTGGCATGCAACTTATCCCTCCTTTATTGAGTACAATCATCAAGTACAATGCTGATATGAATGGCCAAGACTCTTGGCTTACAATGAATGTTCAATACGATGCCAAACCTTATATAAATGATTGCCTATGATAGAAAGAGTTTGATATATTATTTTCTAAAGTGAGAAAAATCAGTGATGTCTGGATATCCTTTAGAAGTAGGGCCTCCTAATGAGGTGTGTTGGGTACGTGGGTTTGGGAAAGATATGGAAACATTCTATTTCCTTGGTTAGTCATACTTGGGCTTCATTTTGTGTGGGAATATATTGTTTTCTAAACTTTTTGTATATAATATATACGGACTTACCCAAACCCACGTACCCAAGGACAAAAAAATTTGCTTGTACCCACGTACCAGGTTCTCGTACCCATTCCCATACCTGTGCCAATACCTAATTGAAAGAAGAAGATTCATGCCTGTACCCATTCCCATACCTGTGCCCATACCTAGATTTTATCAGTGTCAAAGGCCTCCATCATTTCCCTTAATTGAAAGAAGAAGAAATATTGATGTCCCACCCATATTAGATTAGTTTAGTTTGTAGATAGGGGGAGCCTTCCCTTAATTAGGAGAGTTTTACTCACACACTATGGAGAATATTGGCTTGGATAAGTAATGATTGGGCACCATCTCAACTAGCTTGATCTTCGTAACTCATCACAAATGTAGATGATGGAGGGATATCTCTTGATCATCTCACTTTTCATCTTCTTGTTTGGGAATTTTGCCTTAGTGTTGCATTTGATGTAGACCTTGTGATGCCTATGTTTGATCCTTCCTTATTGCCTTATGTTTGAGCGTACTTTGAGCTTTCTTTCTGTTTTTCCGTCCCGGGGAAGTGATGGAGGTCTTTGTGCCTTCATGGAAACTTTGCTTCTCTTTATGTTCCAAAAATCCTACAAAGAAGTCTCATTTCTATATTTGTTGTTATTTATTTCCAATTGCTATTACTTTTCTGTGAAGAGAAAGGAGTATAGTTTTTTCTTGAAAGAAGAAGAAAGACTGATGTCCCACCCATATTAGATTAGTTTAGTTTGTAGATAGGGGGAATCTTCCCTTAATTAGGAGAGTTTTACTCACACACTGAGATGGCACCTAGTCATTACTTATCCAAGCCTTTAATGGTTTCATTCTAGAGTCTTCTCAAGCCCTTAATGGTTTTCCTCAAAGTCTTCAAGCATGTGAATTTTGGATTTATTTAAATAAATCTTAATTTATTTAAATGAGAAAAAGGGGGATAAAGCATTAAATGCTTGAAGAAATAAAGGAAGTCATTAAAGGCTTAAGAGGACTCTAGAAGGACGCCATTAAAGGCTTGAAGACTTTGAGGAAAACCATTAAGGGCTTGAGAAGACTCTAGAATGAAACCATTAAAGGCTTGAAGACTTTACAGGAAGCCATTAGAGGCTTGAAGACTCTAGAAGAAAACCATTAAAGGCTTGAAGTCTTTAAAGGAATCCATTAAAGGTTTGAGTTGATGGGTTTTGGGTTAACCTTTGGTTTAGGAATGCGCAAACCATTAAAGGGTGATTAGGCTAATAATAGGGGTTTAGACATGATTAGGAGGAAGGTTAACTTGCAACTTGCATTTTCTAGAAAGTGCATGTGGGAGAGGGATTTTAGGAATGTAAATAAATATTAATTTATTTAAATGTGAGAAAGGGGATTTAGTGATTTAAATAAACATTAATTTGTTTAAATGTGAGAGATGGGATTTGGGGATTTTAAATAAATATTAATTTATTTAAATGTGAAGGAGGATTAACTTAAACAAATATGATTTATTTATTTAATTATTGGTCTGAATTTGGTTAAGTGAATTAAATCAAATAAATTGAATAATTTATTTAATTAATAGGAGAAAAGGTTTGGGATGAATTAATTAAATATTAATTTAATTAATAATTGAAAAAGGGGAAAGGATTAATTAAATTCACGTTTAATTAATAGTTGGATAAATGATAATTAAACAAATATAAAATTCATTTAATCAAGTGGACAGAAATAGGTGTCTACATTTTGCCCCTCTTTGAAGTGATGTGTGGCGACATGTTGATTCAAAGAAAACTTTGCTTGATGATGTTGATAAAAAAATTTATTTTCCCCAGACGCTGATTGTCAGATAATGATGCGAGTATGCCCCATGAGGAGATCAATTGAGAAAACTTTGATTTTTTTTAGGATTTTTCGATTTGAAATTGATTTCCTGATAAAATGATACGATCATTTGAAAATATCAATTCCTTGATTGCCTTGATGCTTTCACCTAATTGAATGATTGAATGAGTTTGATTGACCTCGTGATTTATGATTGTCAATGATAGAAACTCAAAGATTGATGATTTGTTAGGTTTGATTGATTGTGTGACCTCATGATGGATGAGAGACCGATATGGCAAGTTTGATTGACCTCATGATTGATGAGTGTCAATGATATAAACTTAAAAAGCGATGATTGCATGACTTCATGATGAATGAGTGTCACTGATCGGTGCGTGAAGAGATTGATTAAAATCTCAAGTGAGCGGATAGGATAGTTTATTGATTGACAATTGACATTTTTTTGATATTGGGCCAGCTCGTAGGGATCTATCAGGCAGAGATTCAGATGTACTTATTTGATGGATGGATGTACTTATTTGAAATGTAATTTAAATGGAATGATAATGAATGCAACTAAATGCAATGATGTAAATGATGATATTAACCAGGCAAGCCTAATTATAAAATGTTGTCATTATATTGGTCAATTTGTTGTGCCCTTTTTATCATCATTGAGCTTTTAAATGTTGGAAGTTAATACAAACATTGATGGTATAATTGAACCATGATGACCTAAGTATAACTTACATGTATTTTGATATTGCAAGATGACACAAGCATGGAGGATGATTAAACCAAGATGACTAGAGTGTTGTTTGCGTAAAATAGATAAGAGTTGAACCCTTTTCTTATTCAAATCTTAAATATCCTCAATGATATGTTTCCAATTATGTCTTGCAAAAAATTTGCATAGTACTAATGATCTCCTCATAGATAGTATACAAATAAAAATATCATGCTCCTTCCTCGCTTCTCTAGTTCAAGAAATCCTTAAGTCGCTTAGGAGATATGATAATAAAAATCAAGATACACAAGTCGAACCTTCCTGCCAAAGTGATCAGACCATGACTCGGAATACATCATCCATGGAGTTTTTGGTTTACGAATCTTGATGTTGATTTTGATAGTTGTTTTTGAAAGTTGTGATTTATGTTCAACCTTGAGTCTCTTTGTGCTCTTGTCTTCAATGATTTGTATAACTTATGTGTGATTGTTTGTTGTTTTAAGCTCAAAGTGAATTGCCCCTACTGAGTTCAAGATTTTGTCCCCAATCTAGAAACAACCTTCTACTATGGATAGATACAATGATCACCAAGTCATGGTAAGATATTACTACAATGGTTGATTATGTACACTCGGCTTTAGTACAGATATGGATAATGATGGCGAAGAGAGGATGCATGGCATATGTACCAATCGATGAAATATATGTTCTATCATAAATAGCGCCTATTGTCAGGTTTTCACTACTTGCTTTTATTGCAACCTTTTGATTTTTTTGAATTTTTTTTTTTTGCTTTTTAAAAAAAAAAAAAATCATTTTTTTGTGCATTGGGTGATTCAGGTGTAGAACCTTTTGAGATGGATGTTGTTGATAGACTCATCAAACATGTCCCATTCTGGTGTAGATAGTTGATATGCCCTAGATCCATATGTTGATATGATGACGAATGGACCTAACCAGTTTGATTCAAATTTTCCCTTCTTTTCCCAATCCTGTTGATTGTGGGGATTTTGTTTTAGTACCAAGTCACCAACCTGAAACATTATTGGCTTTACCATGTGATTATATCTTTTGGATATTCATTGTCGATATGCTCTCAGGTGATCAAAAGCATACTAATTGCATTCATCTAGCAGTTCCAACTCTTGTAGTCTATTCACCCGGTATTCCTCATCTAGGATGAGTCCTTTCAATGATACTTTGAGTGAAGGTAACTCGACCTCAATGGGTAAAATAGGTAAAAGGAGATCACTCATCCATACACACTTCAAAATCATCATCATCGTCATAAAATTTTGGACCTACCAAAGGATCAATCACACACTTTTTCACCCACAAATGTGTGCTTCAAACATGGCTAGGACTAGGTCTCAGAGTCATAGACAAACTCAAAATGAAATATGGGAAGAAGAAGAAGAAGAAGAAGAGAACGTTAACCCTTTTTCCAGAAGAGGAGACCCAGATACCCCTACATAAGCACAAATAGAAGACACACTTAGCAACCCCAAATTTAACAGACTTTTTGAAGAAGTTCTCGAGGGAAGTGTCGATGCCCATTTTCTAAAACTTGCTCAAGAAGGAGCCAAACTTCCCGCTGACTTTGACGTATCACAACTTAAGGATATACCAAAACAAGCCCAACATAGCCATAGACAAGAACAAAATCACAATGACATGGGGGCAAGGAATACACATAATTATGATGATAATTATCAACACGGCAACATCCCCCCTCATCTTATAGAAATGGATATGTTAAGACAATAGATACAAGACCTTACCCAACAAGTGCACTCAGGAAGGAAACAAAAGAAATATGATCACAAAGATATATGTCCATATCCATTTGATAGAAACATATACATGCCTCCTTTCCCACATACCTTTGAAACCCCAAAGTTTGATAAATACGAAGGAAAGGGAGACCCTAGAGATCATGTGGGAGAATTTTTCTATGCCTACTTAGAGGTTGCATACGAGGACACATATTTAATGTGCCTCTTTCCCTAAATTTTGGGAGGCTCGACCATGCAATGGTTCTCACGCCTTCTCGGTGGGATCAGGACTTCGTACAAAAATTTATCACTCATCACGCACATAACATAGAACGGGATGTCTTCATGGCTGATCTATGCAATACAAAACAAAAGAATGGTGAGTTATTCTCAACATTCTTATGAATATGGAGACACCTTTCTAGTAGACGTTCCTTTCCCATTCCCGAAGAGAAATTAGTTGAAGTTTTTATTTCAAACTTAAATGAGGAAATGGAATTTTACTTAGACATAAAATGTTCTAACAATTTCAAAGACGTCATAGCTCAAGGACTTAAAATAGAGAAATCCCTTATCAAAAAGGGACTTGTCAAACTATACAATGAAAACAAGAAGGGTCCAAGACCAACCTACGATAGTAAGAAACCAAAGTTTTGGGATAAGAACAAAAACATTGTTAACGATGGTGTTGTGGATGCACGAACTATCAAAATTGACCAACCCATAGTCAAAATTGTAGGGGTTGCAGATAATTGCAACAACCCCACTACCAATCAAGGTAATCCTCAAACCAATCCAAGAAATCAACCTTCAAACACACAGCAAGAGGAACATAAGAACAAGTACCCAACCTACAAACCCAATCGCACCTACACACCCTTGGGAGAATCTCTTGAAAATATTGTACGCCAGCTCATCTCTTCTGATCTTATCACATTACCTAAAACATCAAACTATGAACCACAAGTAAAACCTTCATAGTGGAGAGATAATGAGTATTGTGAATTTCATAAAGGAAGAGGGCACAAAACAAACAACTGTCATCGACTAAAGGATATCGTTCAAGACCTCGTTGATTGAGGTGACATAGAAGTGGATGGTCACAATGCAAAAACTTCCAATACTGATCATACCATGTTCAAAAATCCACTCCCATCATATGAGAAAGGAAGCCCCTCCCATCAAGGTAAGAATCAAGATAACACGACAGATTATACACGTGCAACCTATACCTATAATATCAATAATCTTTATGATGCCAATGAAAAAGTTGCTACCATTACCATCAAAGGCAAAGATCTTGCATGCAATGTTGTTACCTACCATAGCAAGCTTGTCTTACCAGGTGCACCATCAAGAGCAGCATATGTCCTAAAGCTTTTGTGCATATCACCCTCATATAAAACCATCTTAGATCAATCTCTCCAAGAAGCGTCAATTCCACCCAACCTTAATACAGATCAATTTCAAGCCATGGTTGTTAGTCTCAAATCATCACCATGTCTCACTTTTGCAGAGAATGACGATGCATCCTTTCAACAATTGCATAACTCCCCTCTCCACGTTGATGGATTCACACATAAACATAGAATCAAGTGAGCCTTGATTGACAATGCAGTTGACCTTAAAATTTGCACATTAGAGTTAATCGCAGCATTGGGATATGTAGGAGATGCAGTAGATGCCAGAAAGTGGATCACCATCAAGCCCTATGATGATGCAGAATGATCATCTAAAGGGTGTGTCACTCTATCAGTCGGGGTAGGACCCATGGTGAAGAATTTGGCTTGTCAAGTCTTACCTCCCTCTTCCATACAATCTCCTATTAGGTAGACCATGGATTCATGCCATGCAAGCAGTACCATCTACTTACCATCAATGCATCAAGTTTCCATATAACGGAGTAGAGACTACTATCCTTGGTGATGCCAACCCATTCACTTTTTTCAACCATATAAGGAATCAACCTGATATCACAGTCCCTAGCAATAGAGAAGCCACCGCCTCATCATCTTATATTCACTCAGCAAACCTCACCAGTCCACTAATCCCTACACCCAAACAAGAAAAGTTGAAAATGAAATTTGAAGATGAAGGCCCAGGAGACTAAAATATTACTTAGCTTTTCTATGTTGGCCAACTACCCCTCTCACCTAGGACTTATGGAAAACCACTCAAACCACTTGTTGCAGCCCATACTACTACACTTGATCGATTCATCCCAGGCAGATCACAGGAACAGGAAACTATTGATGAAGATTTGGCAGGATGGATCTACAAAGACCCTTCTGACACAGCTAGACAACAGGTCAGGATCCCAACGAAGAGGTATAGTAAAGGCTTTACCCTAATGCAAAAGATGGGCTATGATGGCCATAGTGCATTTGGATTCCACAAGAAAGGTGTACAAGAGAAATTGCAACCATTGTTACAACCATGGGATACAACTAGACTCGGATTTAACCCCAGTTCAGGTGACTCTTCTAAGCTCGAGATTCCAAGCAAACATAAGAGGACCACTTCTAAGATCACCCCCTCTATAAGAATAACAATGTCTATTGCAAATCAACCTACCAGGTCTAAATTTTCAAGTTACGAAAATACTTCTCAATTTACAACAAGTAAGCAAAAGAGTTATGTTGCCTGCCAAACTATCACTCTTGGGATAAAACTCTTCTCTACTTCAGATACCCAAGCAACATCAACAACCTCGTCAGATAAAACCCTTGCAGCACCTATCGACAAACCTTTCACATTAGCAGACATCCCAATAACAAATAGTGATAGAGTTCTACCGAGTGATTCCAAGATGGATTCACATGAATACAAGTGGGATTCTTCATTTTCACAACCATCTGACGGGGACACTTTTGAGGTTAAGAAAGTTAAAGGAGATGCATTTATTAAAACTTTTTGGGACCTAGTTGATGAGGATACTTCAACAACAGATAGGTCACATCTCGAGCCTGATTACGAAGAGGATAGTACTGACGATGACCTTGGTTCCTCCATACTTACCATAACCGATGCATCCTATGAACTTAACCTGATCAATGAAGCAATGCCAATTATTCACCCCGAACTCATTAAGTGGAACCAGCAAGATCCTCCACACCTTGACACTTTCCAAAACGATGATGCGATCATATACTTTCTTGAATTACGGGATGACATACCGAGCGGGGATCACAAAGTTGGGTATGCTATTGAACTTAACAGCATAGCTTACTTTGGAGAGAATGCCAAACCTTTTAATCACAAAAAGATTACAATCAAAATAGGACCCTCAAGTGAAACCATACTGTGGAACTTGTGGAAATAAAAAGAGTAAAAACAAAGGATGTATCCAATGGTAAAAACCTGTCCGAGGTGCCTAGGATGGAAGGTTTGACATTCTCCCCTTTAGCACTAATCAAGAGAGATCGTCTATTCTCATAGAAGAAACAAAAGAAGTCAATCTGGGGGCACCGGATATTCCACACATACTACATCTAGCAGAATCAATGACTCGAGCAGAATATCTTGAGTTTATAGAGTTCTTTCGTAAGAGAAATCAATTTTGCATGGTCCTATGCAGACATGCTAGGCCTTGATCCAAAACTAGAAATGCATCACTTAATAGTAGCAGAAGGAGCCAAACTAGTAAAACAAAAGCTTAGAAAGATGCATCCTCGGATCGCACTATTAGTAAAAGTTGAACTCAAAAAGCTATTAGATATGGGTTTCATAAGACCCATTGACTATGTAGAATGGATATCTAACCTAGTACCAGTGGCAAAACCAACTGGGGGCATCTGTATCTATACATATTTTAGAGATCTAAACAAAGCATGTCCTAAGGATGACTTCTCTCTTCCAAACATTGATATGATCATGGATATCACAGTAGGACATGCAATGCTATCACTCAAGGATGGATATTTAGGATACAACCAAATAAAGATTGTTGCAAAGGATCAACACAAAACAACTTTTACATGCCCATGGAGTACATATTGTTGGAATGTAATTACATTCAGTCTTAAGAATGTTGGTGCCACATATCAAAGGGGAATGACTACTATCTTCCACGATATGATGCATACACTGATGGAAGACTATGTGGATGATTTACTAGCTAAATCATTAACCAGAGAGGGTCACCTCGTTGTACTAGACAAAATCTTCAATAGACTGGAAAATATAATGTACGCCTAAATCCAAAGAAGTGTGTCTTTGGGGTAACCTCTGGGAAGCTCCTAGGATACATTGTCTCAAACAAAGGAATTGAGGTTGATCCCACAAAGGTCAAACCAATTATGGAAATGCCACCTCCTAGGAACATCGGTCAATTAAGAACATTACAAGGAAGGCTACAATCAATCCATCGATTCATTGCACAATTGGCCGATAAATTTCATCCCTTCACACATTTGCTTCACAAGAATGTTCTTTTCAAATGGGAAGAGAATTGTCAGCAAGCATTCTAGCAGCTAAAGGACTACCTAATGACGCCACCATTACTGACGTCACCATCTCCAAATAGGCCCTTATTGTTATACATATCAGCTACAACTACATCCTTAGGCGTCTTTCTCGCACAACATAATGTAGAAGGAAAAGAATGTGCAGTATACTACATTTCTAGAACACTGGTAGGGTATGAACTCAGTTATACCCCTATTGAACAAGCTTGTCTAGCAGTAATTTTGGCAGCCACCAAATTGAGGCACTACATGTTGACACACAAGATACAATTCATTGCCAAGATAGATCCACTCAAGTATCTACTCAGTAAAGCAAGACCAATAGGCCATTTGGAAAAGTGGGTTATGCTCCTCAACGGATTTAACATAGAGTATGTGGACCGAAAATAAATCAAAGGGAAAGTCATTGCAGATCAGTTGGACGAAGCACCACTCATAGGAGACCATCCGCTCATCTCAATTTTTTTAGATGAGGAAATCTTCACAGTCCTGCCAGCATGACAATGGAAGTTATATTTTGATGGCTCATACACCAGACATGGTTCAAGAGTTGGCATTCTCTTCATCACACCTCAAGGTGATAGCATTCCAAAATCATATCGTTTTGCATTCTCATGCATGAACAACATAGAAAAATATGAAGCCTTGATGACAAGACTACGCATGGTCGTGCAGTGGAACTTAAAAGAGCTACAGGTCTATGGTGATTCACAACTGGTAATCCGACAGTTCAATAATGAATACTAAACTAAGGATGATAAGCTCATGCCTTACAAGAAAATGGTTGATAGCTTCAAAGAACTATTCACAGCTATCACTTCTGAGCAGATTCCTCGAGATCAGAACTGAGCTGTAGACACAATGGATACAATAGCCTCTCTCCTCGATCTACCACATAATTCAACACGCTATGAGTCCTTAGTTGAACATCTATGGATCCTCACTTATGATATCCTGGAATCCGAGATGGTATGTCAACTCATTGGTCCCGATTCCCCATGGTATGGAAAATTTTACACTTACCTATGCGATCAAATCCTTACACATAACCAATCAAACAACCAATGAAAAACCTTCATACGCCAATCCACTTCATATACCATCATTTTTGGAACCTTATACCAATGAGGTCTCGATGGTACTCTCCTCTGATGTCTATAGCAAGGTGAGATGACCACAGCTTTAGAAGAAGTACATGAAGGTATCTATGGAGCTCATTCAAGTGGCCCTTCATTAGCTAAAAAGATCATGCGGGTTGGATACCATTGGCCCTCTATGAAAAAAGACTCCTACTACTTTGTCAGAAAGTGCAAGAAGTGCCAAGTTCACAAAGATCTGATACATGCCCCAGCGCAAGAATTGCAATATCACAACACCATGGCCCTTTTGTTAGTGGGGACTTGACCTTGTGGGTAAAATCCATCCATATTCATCTAACGGTCACAAATTCATCATTACAACCGCAGAATACTTCACAAAGTGGATCGAAGCCATTTCGCTTACCCAAGTCACCAGCAAGCAGATCGCCTCATTCATCCTCAATTACATCATCTATCAGTATGGTGTACCCATGTCCATCATCATAGATAATGGGCTTCCTTTCAAAAATCAAGATGTTCGTGAACTTTGTGAGAAGTTTCATATCCAACACCGTTTCTCCACCCCATATTACCCACAAGGTAATGGTCAAGTAGAAGCCTCAAACAAAAACATATTGAGGATCCTCAAGAAGACAATCAATGATGTCGGTCATGATTGGCATATTCATCTGACTCCTGCACTATGGGCATATCGAACCAGTATTTGAACCCCTACAGGTGCAACCCCATACTCACTTGTATATGGAGCAGAGGCTATCTTGCCTATTGAGGTTGAATTACCATCTCTACGAGTTTCCTTGAGCAATTTGATTACTGATGAAGGTTATTGGGTCTCAAATCTTCAGGACTTGGAACTACTTGATGAAAAGCGACAAGCTGCCTACAATCGCCTAAAAGCCTATCAACAGTGCATGAGCAAAAGATACAATCATAGGGTCAAACCTCGCACATTTAAGGTAGGAGATCTTGTTCTCATAGAGAATCCTCGCAATCAACCAAATAGAGAACACTGAGGCAAATTTGAATCTAATTGGCTGGGTCCATATGTCATTACTGCAGTCTTTGGGTCTGGGGCATATCAGTTAGCAACTTCAGAATGAGAACCAATGGCAGATCCAATCAACAGTATGCATCTCAAAAATTTGCATACATAATCTGTGTAGAGCATCAGGCTCATCAAATATCAGAGAATACCAAAAAAATTCAAAAAAAAGTCCTCAACAAAATACAAAAAAAAATAAAAAATAAGAAAATAGTAAAGAAAAATCATTCATCCAAACGGTGAAAACCACTCTGGTGGTGTCTTGGGTAAGTATGGTGGTGAAAACCTAGTAAACAAGCACCATTCGTAAAGGCTATGGCTCCATTGTCTTTCATACTTGTTGCGATCACATCCATTGCATCAATTCATCCATCATTTATACTATGGCTTGTTGTTGATCTACAATCAAGGTTATTGCCTCATGTGTCCCATGTCACGTTTTCATATCGACCCTTAACTGGGGGAAATGTTCTTAACCTAATGATGGGAGTGGATTCTCCATGCTTGTGATTCATTGGGTTACTCATTCAAAACATCCTGAAATAATACCACAAACATTCATAAAATCTCAGAAAATACCATAAACATTTGAAAAATGTCCTGAAGGAAACACAAAAAATATTCACAACATTCAAAAATCCAAAAACATCCAAAAATAATCAAAAACATTGCAAAAAAATTGTTCCTTGTACATAAACATCGTAAAAGATACAAAACAAAAATTTGAGCTACTCAAACGATGACCACCTATCAAATCAACCAACCAATCAAACATCTGAGCACAACCGTCCTAACAAGGATGCATCCTTCCTTACAAACAAGACATGGTACCATATTTCTTTGAAAAGAAAATTATGTTTGGCTAATAGGCACTTGGTCGAATTTTTTGTATTTATATCAGGTTCCTACACTACTCCAAGATATCAACAAGTGATTAGAGTGGCCATGATGGTTCATGATATCTGTTTTTCTTTGTTTTCTATCTGCAGATTGTTCCAATTAAGTTATGGGGCATGTACTAATGGTGTCTACATGATAAGTTCACTAAGCTATGATATCCTATGAAAAAATAATGCCATGGATCACTATGGCTTACTGACAACAACGTATACCTTGACCATTTGTATATGAACCAGAATGGAGGGGAAATTTCCTTGTTTGCGATGTTTTCTTACAAGTGAAACGCTCAACCTTGGTTTCTAATACCTCGGCCAAGATCGGTACTACTATGCTCGATGAGGAAATAAATCACTATGAATAATCCATGGATCATCATTTCATCTCATCTGTTTATATTGCATTTTGTTGCATATCACTCATACATTTGTTCATTCATACATTGTAAATATTTTGTATGCATGCATACGCAAGGAATAGGGTTGCTATGAGATCTAAAATTGACTTCCCCACCTCACCCTCCACATCTCGATCATCAGCATCACATACCCTACATCATGTCCCATCAAACCAATCAAGACACGTTCATCACCATCCATCTCTAAAAGGACGTGTTGTGTAACTTGTAATACCCTAAAATTGGTCATCTAAACCATGGGCCCCTAATCTCAACAACATCACCAAGGTCCTAACCAAGGGCAATTAAATCAATCTTGAGCATACAATTAATTAATTCTTCAATCATTAAATGTCACATGGGAAATCAATTACTCAATATTAATTAAATATTTATTTAATTAAATAAATCATTCCAAGAATATCATTTTTCCTATTTTAATTTATTCAATATCCTAGCATATTTAATTAATTAATAAATTTGCCATTTAATCGTAAAAAAGGAATTAATTTATTACAAAAGAGGAATTAATCACAAAGCAAGAGTTAAATTGAAAATAAAATAAAAGAATTGAATTGAGAGAGAAATCAAACTTGAGATATTATTTCTTTCTTCTAAATTGAGAACTTGAAATTGGAAAAGCAATTAAAAGGAATTTAATCATTCTCCAAAATTGGAACTCAAAGCTTTTGAGGAAAAGAAGTTTAGTTGCATTGAAAAGACTCTTTTCTTGAATAAATCAAAGAATCATCTATTTTTATCATAATCGCATGGAATTAATTAATTCTTATTTCTAATGCAAACTCAAACTTCTTTTCTGAATGCATTTCAATTAAACTATAATTGGAATCTATCTCAAGGTTAACTGAATTTGATTTCTCAATTATTTCAATTAATCCTAAATTGTGCTTTTTCTTGATCTCTCTTGTGATTCTCTATAAATTCAGTCCTCATCTCTCATTCAAAACACCCTGGAGATTTCTTATTACTTTTTGCTCTGTATTCATTGAATACATTGTGCTTGCTTTTTGAGATTATTGCATCTTAGTTTAGCTTTTTGCATATTTAGTTTACTCATATTGCTTGAATCCATATTCCTTGAATCTTTCATCCATCTTGCATCCATTTAGCTTAATCTCATGCTCATATAGATTAAATCCTTCGTCTTGGTGTAGTCTAGTCATTGGAATTGCTTATACAAATCTGAGAGCAATCTTATACTCTCATCTTTTAGAAGGCAATGGGTCGATTTGTTATGGTTGATAGTTCTGATACTTAATGTTAAGTACAGATGCCAAGCTAATAAGATGAGAGGGGGGGGTGAATCATACAAACTTAATCTTCCATAAAAACAACAGATTCAACCTCGGTAACATATACTTCAGTAATATAACCAAAACTGCTAAACATGCAAACTCAAAAGCATATAAACATCATAACACTCATAACACCAGATTTAACGTGGAAACCCAAATAGGGAAAAACCACTGTGGGATTTTGGACCCACTAAGAAATATACTCTTCTAGAGTATGCTCGGTTAAAAGCAAATCCTGTTAAAGATTACAAACACATTGCTAGATGTGACCCAGTTAAGGGATTTCACTCAGATCTGTTAAGATCTTCACCTTGTTAGAAGTTACCTTGTTAAAGGATTTCAAACACTGAATCAGAATGTCACCTTGCTAGAGGGTTTTACAAATAAGACTGTTAAGTCCACTCGATTAAGAGATTTTCTGTCACTTCACAAAATAACAGTAATAAAAATCTATCTGCAACTTCACATCTAAAATGCTAAAGCATATTCTTATTTGTTCAATACAATAGGACTTATCTTGTCCATCTGCTGGGCTCTATACTTTGTTATTCAAACAGGTCTTCAAGCTTCAGTGCTCAGTAATCACTATGTAGCATCCCTGTGCATACACTTGCCCGCATACATTGTTTATCAACAGTTCCTTATTTATAAACAATTCGCCAACCGCTTAATCTCCTTGATCACATTTCCCATGATCAATCATAGCCATTAGATCTTCAAACTTTGACCAGGTTCAATGTATCCTTCGATCTGAAAATGTTTTACCCCACCTTGGAACTTGCATATATTTCTTGGAACTTGTGCTAGGGTATTGCGGTTCAATTTGAGCTATAGATCTTCCTGTCGATTTTCCTTTGCCATAGATTCTTTAACAAACTTCATGCACGACATACCAATCATTTAATCATAGCCAGCTCATCAGCTTCCTTCATTAAATAATACTTTTATTCATTCAATGCATTCTGTTACTACTCGGTTGCAACTTGGTAAATACTAAACTTCACTCGGTAGACATTTTGCCTTCGTTAACTGATAGTGATAACCTTAGGGTTTACCGACTAGGTTCCTTAGGGTTTACCGACTAGGTTCTTAGCTCGATAACATAGTATAGTATTAACCTTACAATCAATAACATATGTATGATATCAAAACAATCTAAACATCATGATCTCATCATTGTCTAACTCAGTAATAGTTGCCCATTGAATAACTTATTCCTCCCCTTATTCATCACATTCTTTCTGTGTCTTTTACCGACATCTTTATACTCATCAAATCATACTTCTTAAGATATGGCAACATCGTACTGAATTAGAAAATCAATTTCTTGACATCAATGACAAAATAATAATATTAAGACAGTAAACATCCTTAATCAGTTATATCCATAATCATCAACAACCTTCTCAATATCCTTATTGAAATGCTCATTGTCTGTTATAATGCCAACAATGGTTTTATTATTCATGCTTATATATGTCTAACCATACATGTAATGACTTAATTGAAGTGTTGTGCCTGCAACTTACAGACTTATTCCACTTTTTCACACACACATATTTGTCTTCATCTCAATCAATCCCTTAACGTTAATCAGTTTCATCGCTTTTCATCAAGATGATTATTCGTTTAAACTCAATCAAAATTTTAAAGAGTATATTTGATCACACGCTCAATCTAAGCAGGTATTCAGTTTCATCGCTTCAAATCAAGTTGGACAGTTTATCTTCGCTCATCGTGTCTTGATCCATCAAGTTCAAGACCGATTTTATCTTTGGTCACTGTGTCTAGTTTAATCAAGTTCTAGATCAGTAAGATCCGCTTCTTGATCAATCAAGTTCAAGTTCGGTATCTTTGCTCTCTATCATTCCTAATTCAATCCAGTTCGGGATCGGTTTCGCTTTAATCAACTTTGTTCAGCTTCATCACTTCAAATCAAGCTAAACACCTTGCTTTTCATCCGGTTTGTGATCAATCAAGTTCAAAACTGGTATCTCCTAGACATTAACATATTCTTTGAACCAACGCGTTGCTTGCACATTAATTCAAAGAGGGGAAAATGTAATACCCTAAAATTGGTCATCTAAACCATGGGCCCCTAATCTTGACAACATCACCAAGGTCCTAACCAAAGGCAATTAAATCAATCTTGAGCATACAATTAATTAATTCTCCAATTAATTAATTCTTCAATCATTAAATGTCACATGGCAAGTCAAATACTCGATATTAACTAAATATTTATTTAATTAATTAAATCATTCCAAGAATATCATTTTTCCTATTTTAATTTATTAAATATCCTAGCATATTTAATTAATTAATAAATTTGCCATTTAATCTTAAAAAATGAATTAATTTATTACAAAAGAGGAATTAATCACAAAGAAAGAGTTAAATTGAAAATAAAATAAAAGAATTGAATTGAGAGAGAAATCAAACTTGAGATATTAGTTCTTTCTTCTAAATTGAGAACTTGAAATCAAAAAAGCAATTAAAAGGAATTTAATCATTCTCCAAAATTGGAACTCAAAGCTTTTGAGAAAAAGAAGTTCAGTTGCATTGAAAAGACTCTTTTCTTGAATAAATCAAAGAATCATCTATTTTTATCATAATCGCATGGAATTAATTAATTCTTATTTCTAATGCAAACTCAAACTTCTTTTCTAAATGCATTTCAATTAAACTATAATTGGAATCTATCTCAAGGTTAACTGAATCTGATTTCTCAATTATTTCAATTAATCCTAAATTGTGATTTTTCTTGATCTCTCTTGTGATTCTCTATAAATTCCGCCTTCATCTCTCATTCAAAACACCCTGGAGATTTGTTATTATATACTTTTTGCTCTGGAGTCATTGAATATATTGTGCTTTCTTTTTTAGATCATTGCATCCTAGTTTAGCTTTTTGCATATTTAGTTTACTCATATTGCTTGAATCCATATTGCTTGAATCTTTCATCCATCTTGCATCCATTTAGCTTAATCTCATGCTCATATAGATTAAATCCTTCGTCTTGGTGTAGTCTAGTCACTGGTATTTCTTATACAAATCTGAGAGCAATCTTATACTCGTATCTTTTAGAAGGCAATGGGTCAATTTGTTATGGTTTTATTATGCATGCTTATATCTGTCTAACCATACATGTAATGACTTAATTGAAGTGTTGTGTTTGCATCTTACAGACTTATTCCCCTTTTTCACACACACATAACCTATGTTACCTAGGTCATCCTATAAGAAAAGCAAGTTACTATGTCTACACAGGTACATCAACTCACACACACCTAGACTACAACAGGCATTTACATCAATTGCCTAGTCTCAATAGGTGTGCTACGTCCAGCAAACGCCACAAACAACCTAAAACGCAAACACTATCAATTGATCAACCAATCAGACACAATCAAAACAGGCAATTACATCAATTCTCTAAGTCTCATCAGGTCAATTTGACTCACTTACTCAGACTTTATCCTGTCCAAGTGAACAACTGACATCAACTGTCACGCTTTGAATAAACTGGGGCAATTCAACCGATTGCACTAGACTGTCCAACCAATTTTGATCAATTGTACAACATTAATCAAAATCACAACACTACATTTGCATTGTACCTCCTGCATGACCTAAGGATACTCACTGGCTTACCCTTCTCCCCCTTCATTCCCAAATCCTCCATTCTATCCATGCCTAATTTTCTTAAAAATTTTGAGAGATCACCCAAAGTTTTGAAATTTTGTCCCATCTCTCGAGGGGGCATACCTAACCACCAACTTGGTGCATGTTGGGGCACGTACTATGCTTACTATTTTTTCTTTGAAACGATGCAATAAACCACACCGTCTCAAAGAGGGGCAAATGTAAACACCCAAATTTGTCCACTTAATTAAATGAATACTTAGTATTTATTTGATTATTTAACCATCGATCAATAATTAATTAAATTAATATTTAATTAATTCATCTTAACCCTCTTCTCTTATTAATTAATTAAATTATTCAATTTATTTGATTTAATTCAATTAAACCATATTCTGACTTTTAATTAAATAAACAAATCATATTTGTTTAATTAAATATCTTCTTTCACATTTAAATAAATTAATATTTATTTAAATCCCTAAAATCCTATCTCTCGCATTTAAATAAATAAACCTAAAAACCTCACCCACTTGCACTTTCTAGAAAATGCAAGTTGTACCACTATTTTAAATAAATATATTTATTTAAAATCATATTTATCCTCACCCACTTGAAACCTTTAATGGTTTCCCTTAAAGTCTTCAAACTTAATGGCTTTCTTCTAGAGTCTTCTCAAACCTTTAATGGTTTTCCTTAAAGTCTTTAAAACCTTTAATGGCTTCCTTCTAGAGTCTTCTTAAGCCTTTAATGATTTCTCTCAATGTCTTCAAGCATTTCATGCTTTATCCCCCTTTTTCTCATTTAAATAAATTAAGATTTATTTAAATAAATCCAAAATTCACTTGCACACTTTTAAATAAATTTATATTTATTTAAAAATCTTAAAAATCATCCCACTTGCATTCTCCTACAAAATCCACTTGCTCACTAACCTCCTTTTGTATTCTTCTAACCTCCTATATTCTTCTAACCCCCTTCTAGATTCTTCTAACTCCTTCTAATTAGCCTAATCCCCCTCGTAATAATTTGCACATTCCTTAAGAAAAATGTCACTTCTCAAAAACATGCAAAGTCTTCACAAACCATTAAAGGCTTTGTGTCACTTCTCCAAAACCTCCAAAGTCTTCAATAACCATTTATGTTTAACTCAAACCCAACCCTTGGTTAGAGACTTTCTCTCTAACTCAACCATCTCTTTAACTCATGGGTCTCTTCAAGCATTCATTGCTTTGACCATGGTTATCCCTTTAACTCTTACACAAGAGTTTACCCATTGGATAAAAGAATTACCCTTGGATTAAAGCTTTATCCACTAACTCAACCCTGACCCAACCCCCTAGGGTAACCATCATGTCCCCTCAAGCATTTAATGCTCCTTATCTCTCCTCTCAAGCCTCCTCATGGTGACACTTGTCAACATAGGATTGGGTTGAAAGTCTCATATGGATTGAATATATTTTAATCCTAACCCTTGTTAAGATTGCTCAATCTTAACCTTTCATTTCCCCATTTCTTCTATAAATAGAACCCTTCTCCTCAAGCAAAAAAGGAAGCATCAGTGTATTGTTACTATATTGGTATTAGCATAGAGCTTTCTCATAGCATCACTATCTACACTTGCATAGCATTTTTTTATCATATCCAACCATCTTGAATCTCCATATGGCATCCATGGCTAGTGCTAAAAACTGAGAGCTACACTCATTTGGGGCTTGGAGAGGGGAGAAACAAGGGAGAAGCATCAAAAGGCATCATGGAAGCATCTTAGGGAGGCTCTTCTCCTTTCTTTTGTTTTGTTAAACTTCTTTCATGCTTTTTGAAATCTCTTTTGATATGTTTGGAATGGTTTTTAATACTTTGTTTTGGTTTTATGGTTGAAACTAACTTATTAACATTGAACTTTGTTGTTGCCTTGTCGCCATTTCCACAACATTAGGTTTTGTTTGAAGATTTTGCTTGGTCATTCCCTAGAGGATAATAAGATGTCAAAAAGTGATGTTGGATATGGAATCTTTTGCAAAGTTCTTGCACATCTTGGTTCTTGAAGGGTCTACCATTATCAGTGATAATGAAAGTAGGAATACCATACCAACAGATAAAGTAGTTCAAAATGAAGGAGGATATTTATTTGCCAGTAACGGTGGATAATGGAATAACTTTGATCCATATTGTGAAAAAATCAGTGGTTGTGATTATGAATTTGTGCCCATTTGAGGAGGAGGGATGGAATTTTTCCCACAAGGTCAAGTCCCCATTGACAAGATGGCCTTGATGTTGTGAATGATTGCAGCTCCTATGCTAGTGAATGTATAAGATTTCCATGAATTTGACATTTCTGACACTTCTTAGCAAATTGATAGGATTCTTTTTCCATGTTTGCCCAATAGTATCCCAGTCTCAGAATTTTCTTGGCTAGAGTAGGACCGCTTGAATGTCTGCCACAAATACCTTCGTGAATTTCTCGCAAGGTGGTTTTAGATTCATAACTTTCAAGACATCTAAGGAGAGTACCAGCAAGACCTCATCGATAAAGTGTATCAGCTTTTAGAGTATAACAGGTCGCTTGACAGATAAAGTTTCATTTTTAGTTTCAGGAGATCGGGTGGGAGGATATTGTATTTGAGATAGGTATAAATTTTCCCATAGATTAAAGATTTAGAACTGACCAGGTGGCATATGACTTGGGAATAAGGATTATCATAGGCTTGGGAAAACATTTGTTCCACCAGGAACTCATAACGATTCTGCTTTTCCGGTATTTGTAGGAGAGAGGCGATGGTCGCCATGGAATCCACAAATTTGTTGTCTAGTCTTGGAATTTGTTCAAATTTGATATTAACAAAGTATTTCTTAAAATCATCCACCATTCTTTGTATGGCATCATCTTGTCATTCTTTAATAGTCATTATTGACCTGATTGATAAACAATTGGGAGTCGCTAAAGACTTGTAACTCTGTGATCTTCCATTCCACTACTACTTTCATGCCAGTGACCAATGTTTCATATTTAGTTATATTATTTCTGAAAGGGAACATCAACCTATAAGGTTTGGGTATTGTGTGTCCCTGAGGAGTGACATATAGGATTCCAGTGTCTAATTCATGTTGGGTGTAAGATTCATCAAAGTACAGTACCCATGGTTACATAGTTACTTCTAGGACATCTATATCTGGGAATTCAATGTGCATTAGATGATTATCTTTCAATGGTGCTTCAGCTAACTGATCTACTATTGCTTGTCCCTTGATGGCTCATATGTCCATGTATTGAATATCAAATTCACTCAATATCATTACCCTTTTTGCCAATCTGCCTATTAGAGTGGGCCTGATGAGCAAATATTTTAATGGGTATATCTTTGCTATGAGCTTGATTATGTGAGATAGCATTTACTGTCACAACTTTTGAGGTGCAAACACCATAGCCAAACAAGATTTTTCAATGAAGGTGTAGTTAATCTCATAACCACTCAATGTTCTGTTGATGTAGTACACAACCCTTTCTTTGCCTGTTGAATCTTTCTACGTTAGTAAAGCTCTCAAGGATACCTCGATTGTTGAGATGTATACAACAAGTGGTTTTTATGTTATTGAAAGCACCAATGTAGGTGGATTCATTAGACGTTGCTTTAACTGATCAAAGGCTTCTTCACATTTTATCTCCCATCGAAAAGGAACATTCTTGTGTAGTAAATGAGTGAATGGTATACATTTGTTGGTCGGTTGTGAGATGAACTTTATGATGGATTGCAACCTTCCTTGTAGTGATCTTAGTTGAATGATGTTTCTAGGAGGTGGCATCTCCATAATTGGTTGTACCTTTGTTTGATCTACCTCAATGCCCTTCGTTGATACTATGTATCCTAGGAGTTTGCCTGATGTGACTTTGAATACACACTTTTTCGAATTTAGCCTTACGTTAAAATTTTTCCAACCACTGAAAGATTTTATCTAGGATTTCCAGATGTCCTTCCCTTCTAAATGATTTTGCTAACAAGTCATCTACATAGTCTTCCATGAACGTGTGCATCATGTCATGGAAGATTGTGTTCATAGCACGTTGATAGGTCGCTCCTGCATTTTTTAATCTGAAAGGCATGACATTCCAACAATAGGTACCCCACTGGCATGTCAAAGTTGTTTTGTCCTGGTCTTCAGTTGCTATTTTGATCTGATTGTAGCCTGAAAAACCATCCATGAGTGATAACAAGACGTGTCTTACTGTTAGATCCACAATTGTGTCTATATTGGGTAAAGGAAAGTCATCCTTTGGGCAAGCCTTATTGAGATCTCTAAAATCTATGCATATTTTGATTCTTTTGTTTAGTTTTGATACTAATGCAATGTTGGAAATTCATCCTGCATAGTTGATTGGCCGGATGAATCCTACATCTAGTAGTTTTTTCAATTCCGCTTTGACTAGAAGTGCTACATGTGGGTTCATCTTTCTCAACTTCTGCTTTACTGGCTTAGCTCTGGGAGCTATGGATAAGTGGTGCATGATTAAATTTGTATATATCCCTGGCATATCAACATATGACCAAGCAAAATTGATTTTCTTTTCTTTGAAGAAATTGGTGAAATTTGGTCTCTCCTGATCTGTTAACGATTCGACCAAATGTATGGTTTTTGTTGCTTCTTCAGTGTCGATGTTGATTGACTGAGTGGGTTCAATAAATATTGATGATCTTTCCTGATAATTCTCAGGAAGAGTGTCAAGTATCTCATCCTTCAGTACCTTAGGGAGGTTTTCACCGTTGGATTCGCCCTTTCTTTTTACTTTTTTATGATCTAATACCAGGATATTGTATGGTTTTCACCATTAAATCGATTTTTTGATTTATTCATTTTTCAACTAAGAGACTTGGTACTCCCATAATTGTAAGCTTCGTTATGAGATTCACTGGTGGAACATGTTTTTAGATATACTGAACAAAGGTAATGGACAATAGCATCATCATTTGGAAAGATGGGGATATTTTGAGATTTTTTTTGTTCCTAGTCGATGATTTTAGGATGTACCAATGGTAAGGAATCATCTCGTGGGTTAAGATCTAAGGCAGTAAGGGTCATAATAGAAATATTGTCAAATTTTGCGATAGCAAAGTTACGGTCTATGATGTTACTTCCTCGGAATCGTCTATCTCATTTTTAATCTAATCATCCTCACTGGAGTCATCAATCCATTTTGATCCAAATTCAAATGGTCTAGACCATGAGCTTTTTCATTCGTAGAGTATTGGTGCATATGTTTGGATGACATCAATTTCTTTTTCATCACAACATATTTCATCAGGTGAATCCCATTCCCGTTCATTTGTGTCTGTCTCGGAGATAGCATGCAATTTATGGATCTGTTCATAAAGATTTTGAGTAGCTTCATCCTTCTTGATGACAAGTTCTTCTTGTTTTTGCTCATAGTCCTCCTCTAGTTGTTTAAAAACTACTTCTTCCGCTTATTGTTTTTAGACTGCTTCCTTGTTTTGTTGCCTACGAGCTTCTTCTTCATGTTGATGTTTGCATGTTATTTCTTCTTCTTGTCTACGAACTGGAATGTCTTGACCAAAGCCTAGTCCATACTTCTCTTTAGCATTTTGAGAAGGAAGTTGTATAGGTTCTAGAATGCCTTCTTTTCTTTTGCCAATAGGACTATTTCCATCATATCCCATGTTTTACATAATTTTGAACCCTTTACCATATTGCTTTGTTTGTACTTTGATATTTAAAGTTGCTTCTTTGGTTTCTTCTCCATCTTTGTATAGCCAGTTTAGAACGTCTTTATCATCAATTTCATCTGCTAAAGTGACTGCTTTAACAAATATACCATCAAAGAGCTTGATGGGTTGTGAAGATTGTTTTTTAGACATTGATGGTTGTCCATGAGATCTTGGTAAAACTAGTAGTTTTGATAGACATAAATAATGTTCGAAAGAATATTCTCCCATACCTTTGTCTTTTAGTTGAATAATTTACTCAAAATCTATTGATAATGAATTGAGTTGGGTTTCACTGCTTGAAGAAGTAGAAGCAGAATTTTCACTGTTGTGTGGTACAAAAACATCTTGAACTGCATTGAGATCAATGCAATATTGAAAGGGATTACAATCTATTGAAATTGATATTTTTTATCCATTACAAAGGAATTTCACATATTGGTGGTAGGTAGATGGAAATGCTTGCATTTCATGGATCCAAGGTTGACCCAAGAGTATGTTATAGGTCAAATCCATGTCCAATACTTAGAAAATTGTATCTTTCTGAATTGGTCTCACTTGAATGGGCAATACCACTAATCCTTTTGAGGATCTCTCTTCATCATCATAAGATTTGATGGTTATCTTTTTCTTAGGGTCTATAGCAGTTTTTGAGAAACATAATGCATGAATAAGCTTTAAAGTACATATATTTAAACCAGCTCCTCCATCTATTAATACATGTTTGACCTGATGTTTATGGATTAAAACTTCAATATGGAGGGGAGTGTTATGTGGATGACTCAAGGAGACGTCATCATTTTCTGAAAATGATATATTGTGAGGCGTGATTAAATACTCCACCATGGCCTAGAATTGATTGACATCTAAATTGTTTGGTACTGTGATGTCCACTAGAGCTCTTTCTAGAATATCCTTTTGTGCAAGTGAGATTTATAGAAGTTCTAGTACGGATATTTGTGTTGGCATTTTTTGTAATTGATCTACTATGTTGTATTGATTTCAAGGGATAGCAGATGTTTTAGATGTGTTTCCTTTCAATACAAACTTAAACTACGCTCATGTGGTTACATTTAACGATCTATATTCTTGTTTGTCTTTTATTTTGATGACATTTATTTGATTATCAGACATGGAAATGTGATTGATGGCATTATCATATATGTGATTCACTTTGGCTCCTTTGTTATTTGATGAAAAGGGTTCTCCCTTGTTATAATTAGGAAGACGATATTTGAATTCCATGATCATCATTTGTTTTGTGTCCCTCTACCGTTATGTCACCTTTGTCTATTAGATCTTGAACTAAATTTTTTAATATTTGGAAATCATTAGTTCTATGACCTTTTCTTCTATGGAACTCACAATGATACGTGTCATTCCACCATGCCGGTTTGACTTGTGGTTCGAAATCTCGTGTATATGGTAATTTTATGAGTTTGTTTGTGAGGATTTGTTTGAACATAGATTCGAATAACTATCCTAAAGGCGCAAATTTTCTTTGATATGGTGCAGGGGCTGGTTTAGATATGTTGTTCTCTGGATTGTTTGTGGGCTAATACCTGATAAGTTTAATACCGGCTATTTTGGTTTCATGTTATGTGTGTCGACCACATCGTCATTAAAAATGTTCTTGTTTCTTGTCCAAAATTTTGATTTGTCAATGTTATTGTTGTAATTATTGGAAAAGTTAGTCCCTTCTTTAGAGAATTTCAAGACTTCTCTTTTGACCAAGGCTTCCTCAATTTTGAGACCATTTTTTATTAACTTTTCAAAACTTGGTGGACATTGTAGTTAGAGTCTATAACACATCTCGTTGTTTAGATTGTCGATAAAGATATCCATCTTTTCTCTTTCGAGTGTTGGACGAGAATATCAAGGAAATAATCGTCTCCATCTTTGCAAGAATGTAGGGAATGTTTCACCATTTTTATGTTTGGCATTGCATAAATCAAGCATTGTTATCTCATGTTGAATTTTGTAGGAATATTGAGAGACAAATTTGTTTTACAGCTCTTCAAATGTCCTAATGCCTGGTGTAAGTTTTGAGAGTCATTTCATTGTTTTTCCACCTAGACTTCTTGGAGACAACCTCATTAAATAAGTGTCATTGGGTGCAAATTCCAAACTCATGGTGCAAAATTCACTCACATGATCTTGTGGGTTAGTTTTGCCATTGTATTTTTTCATATTTTGAAATTTCACAATTTGGTGGAAATGGTGTCATGTTTAAATTTTGATCAAACGGATAGGGTAAAATGTCTTCCGAGGAATATTTCCTTGTTGTTCCCCTTTGAATGTCTTTCATTTTTTGTTGTAAAGCTTGGATTTGTTGAGTTAATGTGTTTAATGGATTGTTGTCATTGTTTCTTATTTCAATTTTGCTTTCCTGGGATCTTCTTTTAGTTTTCTTATGTCGAAATCATCAGGTAGTTTAGTACCTTACTCGCCAACATCATATAGTATTTGTTTGGGTCAGTTTCTAGAAGCTTTCCATAATTTTTTTAAATTTGGGGTCTTCTTGACCCTCTTGAATTAGTTCCTCAGTTATTTCCTCTACTTCAATATCTTGATACTTGTAAAAGGGGATTTTCTCTCTTTATGCCATGATCGGTTGAGTTTCTACCTCCTTCCCTTTAAGTTTATGTTTCTGAGATCTTGTCAAAATGGGCATACAAGTGATCTATTTTTTACCGTTATGCAGTGTTGTTTTGGATAGAGAATGACTCAATATGTGATTTCTTGTTGAGGTAAATAGGACAATGATATTTTAACACTTTTATTGAGAGATTGGGACAAGGTAGATCTTTGTTGAAAGGCACGGGTTTTTAAAGATTCTTCGTCAAACTCATTTCCACAACTGTGTAGATAATCACAAAAAATGATGTAGGAATGTACGATGTTTTAGCAAGAGTTTGCGGTTGGTGTAGAGAAATCTTCTCTTCTTTAAAATTTATTTTTGACCTAGTTTCCTTTTTCTCCATTGATATTAAATGGTCATACAAGTGATTGAGATTGTTTCAAACTTTTGATCTATGTTGTGAGTGTCAATATGAGATACCTAATTCGAATAGGAAATATCCTTCTTATTGATAAGACTAGGGTAATCTGATTTTCAGATGATGTTTTGTGATAAAGGATGATAGATCCTGATAGTGAAACTCTACTGAAAATCAGAGATTAGATTGATAATTGAGCACTTTGATTTATTTGATCTAAGTTTATATGAAAGGTTGCACTTGTAATAACCTGATGTTCCCAAGTTTAAACTGATTCTTTTGATGACAGACAAACTCTACTCTAAAAAGGTTGTCTAAAAATGATTCTAATTTTTTGAGAAAAATCCAGATCAGTTCTCTACCTGAGATGATATCAAGTATATGCGCCAAAACAAATAGTTAATGTGCTAGAAGATTCAGTGTGCTAAATTGTTCTTGTGATTTGGATTGAAAATTCTGAGTGTTTAATGGGTGATCTTCTGAAAAGTGACTGAAAAACATAACATCAAGCAATAAGACAATAGTTTTGATTTGTTTCACCTTATAATCTAAACAATGAGTGTATGTTCAAGGATCTTTCCAAATCCCTTTTGTTTACACTGGTTCTGAACAAAGAAGACACATCAGTCAGACTCTTCTATTCTTAAGGGTCATTAATAATATCACAACTCACATCTTGATACTCCTTCAGCTTAAACAACCTTGTCACACCTAAGGGTGCACCCTTTTTTTTGCCTTTTGCCAGAAGTTGAACCAAAGATAATTGCTTCTCAATTGGATCATTTTCTTAGGAGACGTATGGTGAGTGTCTTGGGGGCAGATTCTTCCCCACCCTTGCACTATGACACTACAATGTTTAGATAACTAACCCAACTTGGCTTCTACACTTGAAATTCGTAATGATGGTTCCATTTCATACATCAATGATAAACTCCCTCAAGAGGCCTCCCAACCTTTATAACAAAGGCTTTATGTATCAGAAGGATACAAGAGGAAGACTATCAATGAACACTACCATTGGATGTGATTTTCATCACAATCCACATTTGATTATAGTGGGTTTGAATACTTGGTGTTAGTCATTCCCCACTTAGTTCGTTCCCCTCTCACCAACCTTATGGGATTCTCTGTAGGGTGGGCCTGCTAAAGGTATTATCTTATTTGCAATAAATGAAATAGTGAGTCTGGATTTTGATCACCCAATTAAGGGGAGAGCATAGGCCTATCACAATGCAAATCATATGTGTTTGTCCATTAATCCTCTACAATACGAAAAATGAAATCTAACTTGTTCTTTTTATCCCATCATTGCAATGTGATCTAATTGATATTTGGAGATGTTTCTCCAACAAACATGGTGTTATTTTTATCGAAGATAGCAAAAAAATTGTAATAGGAACTTGAAAATTTTGAAAAACCTGGCAAGAAAAATCAAAACCTAAAAATTGAAAATGTGGATTGTTCCTTTTACTTTGGAAAATGAAGTGTGGTTTGTCATTTTTACCCTTTGTAACAAGAAAATAAAATTGAATTGTTCTCTTTAATTTTCTCCAAAACGAAATGTGAGCTACTTGCAAAAAGAAAGGTTCTTTTGTTGTTCTTTTTATCCTTTGCAAGAAAATAAAGTGATATTCTTTTTATAACACCAAAGAAAAAATGAAGTTCTTTTTATCCAGCACCAAAAAGGAGTGTGAATTTCTTTTTAAACCTTGCAAGAAATGAAGTGTGAGTTCTTTTTAAACCTTTGTAACAAGAAATGAAAACTTGAAACAAAAAGTAAAATTAAAACTAATGTAACTCCTTGGAAATCTGCAAGAAAAATTAGACCTACAAAACCCTCAAAATGTTAGTCCAATATTGTGGGCTCACAAGCCTAAAATATTTCTTTGTGTTACAAATTTTAGCTCTCTACCTATTAAAAATGTGCTACTCTGGTGAGTGACAAATGCGCTAGAAAACAAAGCATAAGAGCTAAAGTTTGCAGTGAATGCGCTAATAAACAGAGTATATGCGTTACTCTGAAACTACAATGCACTAAAAGAAAGATAGACAAAATAGAAAAGTCCTCTTGATGTGCTAGGAATTGGGTATAGGCGCTGCTCTAGACTTCAATGCGCTGTAACAGATGGGTTATGCACTAAAATCTTCATTGAATGTGCTACACTTTGACATAGATGTGCTATTTTGAAACTTGTCTTTGAACTTTCATGCAAAATGGTTAAAAATTTGGGGAGGAGCCCCACAGTGGGCACCAAAAATGTATGCCTGAAATAGTAGTATCAATCGATTAAAAACAAAATGACTAAACATACCAATGAAACATTATATGGTAAAAGGATCTAATTAATCAACAACTTAAAATCATCCATCCCTCCAAGACATTCCATTGTTCTCTATCTCCAAGGATTCTTCAAGTTATGGTTGCTCTCAAATCATTGAGCAATTAACTTTCAGAATGACAACCTAAAGAATGAGTGTTATGATAAAATGATCTATATGCTATGCAAGTAAGATCTATAAGATGATAACAATGCTTACTAATTGATCTAGGATAATAAAAATACTATGTTATTGATAAAGAAAATGTTAAGCTAACATGGATAATTGCTATGCTAATATGATTATGATCTAAAATATTTCTAAAAATTCTTGTGTGAGAGAGAGACAAAAAACCTAGATCCTTGATAATGAAGGAATGAGTCCTATTTATAGAGAAAATAGGGAGATGGAAGGTTAGGATTCAATTGAATTAGCAAGGGCTTGGGTTGCATGAAGAGGGCTTGATCCTCAATCCACATTTGCAACTTCCACCAATGCATTGGTGACAAGTGGCATCATGAGAGGGCTTGAGAGGAAAGGGAAGAGGCATTAAATACCTGAAGAAACATGATGGTTACCCTAGGTGGTTTGGTTAGGGTTAGGTTAGTAGATATATCTTTTATCCAAGGGATAAAGGAATGTGCAAGGATTAAACGGTTACCTTAGTCAAAGCATTAAATGCTTGAAGAGACTTGAAGGTTACCTTTGATGGTTGAGCTAGGGAATAAGTCTGTAGCCCAGAGTCAAAAGGTGGGTTATCTTGTTGGAAGAAAAAAAGGCTTTTAATGTTTGTAAGAGCCTTAAATACTTTTGGGAGACTTTGGGGGCTAACTTGTGGAAGAAAAAGGCTTTTAATGTTATGTAAGAGCCTTAATTGTTTTTGAGAAATGACTCCTTCCTAATCCTTAGTTTAGGAATGTGCAAATGTTTAGAAAGTGATTAGGCTAAATTAGAAGGGATTAGAAGAATTTAGTGAGCAAGTGGGTATTGTAGGAGAATGCAAGTGGGTGAGGATAAATAGGATTTAAATAAATGTGTATGTGAATTTTGGATTTATTTAAATAAATCTTAATCTATTTAAATGAGAAAAAGAGGGATAGAGCATTAAATGCTTGAAGACTTGAAGGAAGTCATTAAAGGCTTAAGAGGACTCTAGAAGGAAGCCATTAAAGGCTTGAAGACTTTGAGAGATACCATTAAAGGCTTGAGAAGACTCTAGAATGAAACCATTAAAGGCTTGAAGACTTTAAAGGAAGCTATTAAAGGCTTGGAGACTCAAGAAGAAAACCATTAAAGGCTTGAAGACTTTAAAGGAAGCCATTAAAAGTTTGAGTTGATGGGTTTTGGGTTAACCTTTGGTTTAGAAATGTGCAAACCATTAAAGGGTGATTAGGCTAATAATAGGGGTTTAGACATGATTAGGAGGAAGGTTAACTTGCAACTTGTATTTTCTAGAAAGTTCAAGTGGGGGGGGGGGGGGGGGATTTTAGGAACGTAAATAAATATTAATTTATTTAAATGTTAGAAAGGGGATTTATGGATTTAAATAAACATTAATTTATTTAAATGTGAGAGATGGGATTTGGGGATTTTAAGAAAATATTAATTTATTTAAATGTGAAGGAAGATTTAATTAAACAAATATGATTTATTTATTTAATTAATGGTCTAAATTTGGTTAAGTGAATTAAATCAAATAAATTAAATAATTTATTTAAATAATAGGAGAAGAGGATTGGGATGAATTAATTAAATATTACTTTAATTAATAGTTGGAAAAGGGGAAAGGATTAATTAAATGTGAATTTAATTAATAGTTGGATAAATGATAATTAAACAAATATAAAATTCATTTAATCAAGTGGACAGAAATAGGTGTTTACAGTGCTAAAAGGCTCATCTTTACACTTTTAATCATACTTTATGGTTTAAACTTTTAATTATCTGTGAACTAATATGTCTGGCGGCATACTTATAACTTGCATGCCTACTCATTGTTGCTATTATATTCTGCTTATTAGAAGTAATATTAGGAATGATATCTTTTGGTTAAATGTTTTACTTTTTGATTGATTTGCAAGTATAAATACTATGATATCCAGAATTATGTCGCTTTGTTCTATTTAATCTTTATAAATGTATTTTTGAATATGTTTTAATAGAACAAGTGGATTCAATAGTCAACTCCAGTTTGTTTGTCACTTGTATGATGATAGCTCCTGACGTGTTCTAGATAGAAAATCCTCTTAATCTTCCTTGTGTCTATTTCATTGGTTGTCTCTGGAACTTTAACTTCCTTCTGAAGTTTGCTAGTCTGATGTTAAGTTTTCTCCAGTTCAGTTTGTACCTATTACTTTGTTTTAAGCAGGTAACAGTAGTTTGAATTTGAATAAAGGATATGTATAAATATCCCATTGAGTTCTGTAGAATGTAATAGGAAAATTAGTCAGTAAGTTAGCCAGCAGTAGAGCTCCATATTTTGTAATCAGCAAGTCTGTTTTTACTTCCTGTTGGAAATATATTTCAATGAAAATCAAAAGTTGATCTAAGAATTCTTGTACCTCAGATCCCACCAGAGGAAGAGTAGGGCCCACTCAACCAAAGGGAGTTGATCCTTGAGTTGTTTCTTTTACATGCTTAGTTGTGCATTGAAATTGATTTCACATTTTTTAGATTCCATGGTAATGCATTTTTTATTAGATTAAGTGTTGAATTTCAAAAGTTGTAGTTGTTCTAATTCCCATTCGGATATTGTTTCGATAAGTGCATGTTAAGAAGTCTTAGTTGTCTACTGTCATTTAATTTATTTTCAGTAAATGAATTTAGTTTCTCATTTTAGTAAGATGACGAATTTGGAACTAAGAAAAGAACAAAAGCATTGTTGGGTTAACTCATGGAATTTAGTTGTTTTCCTGTTTGTTAAATAGATTTCATTTTTGCAGTTATAATTTAGATTTATTTCCTGCAAACGTAATTTAGATTTCACTTTCAGCAAGCGTAAAATAGGCTTATTTTTCGGCACTCAGTTGTAGATTTAATTTCATAGGAAGTTAAAAGTTATTTAAGTTTGTGATTAGATAATTTCATGATTTAGATCTTAAACTTTGTTCTGTTTGGACTCTTGGTGTCAGATTGAACTCTTTGCAGGATAGTTGATTTTCATAGTTTAAATTAGCAAATTGTCTTTTAGTTCTAAACTACAGTCATAGGAATAGTTCCTAATAGATCTTGACAACTCCTAGTGGAGCATGATCCAACCCCAGTCATTGTTTTACAGTACAAACCCCCTCAATTGAGATCCTCCTTATCACAAACAGCTTTCAGACACGCCACGAGTTGATAATGAAAAGAATTTAAACCGTGCAAGTTGTGACACCAACGACCCTGACCACCATTTTTGGTGTCATTGTCGGGGAAAATTTAAAAATCTGGCTATTAAAGTTAGAGCCTTAGTGTTGATAAGGAAGATTCAGGCAGTTGATGAGAAGATCTAGAGATCAATTTGGAAGATTCCTTCCAAGACATTATAACCTTGATCGACTGCAGGAAGAACAACAAAATGAGTTAGAAGAACAAGTTGAACCATTTGAACAACAACAACATAACGAAATGGGTGATAGAGTGGAAGTTGAAGGTCCTCCACCAAATAGGACGTTCTCATATCCTATTAATTTGAATGTAGGAGATAATGAACCTCCTATGAAAAACATTTCACCCTCGATATTACCAACCTTTAGAGGAAAAACTTCTGAAGATTCTGATCAGTTTCTTTTCAAATTTAAAGTCTTATGTCAGACACATGACTACACATATGATAATCAAAAGTTGAAGTTATTTCCCTCCACTTTAAAAGAATTAGCATTAAGATGGTTTATGGGTTTATGAGCTAGTTCAATCTCTACTTGGTCGGAAATGGAAATAGTGTTCTTGGATAGATACCAAGATTATTGTCGAGTAAAAGATAGGAAAGAGGAATTGTTTCGAATGAAGCAATTAGAAGATGAAAGCTTAGAGGATTATGTTGATAGATTCATGTTTGTATACAAAACGTGTGTTGAAGGTTTTAATAATAATATCAGTCAAACAATTTTCTTACGAGGAGTTGATTTTGAATCAAAACAAGCTTTGAACTTAATGGGTAAAGGAGATATTATAAGATTTCTTTACATTAGATTATTGATATTTGCAAAAATTACTCTAGGACAAGAATTGGGACTAGGGTATCTAGGAGAAACAAAGCTTTGGGACCTGATGTATCTCAAGTTATGGAAGAGTTGGAAAATATAAAAAACTGATATAGTCCTCCATCTCAACACTCGGGCAAATAAGAAAAGTACTGAACCTCTAGCCATTGATTCTTCAAAATATAGGGGGAAACATCTTTTAAGGGAGTGTCCAAAGAACCAAGTTGGTCTTTGTGAAATTTGTGAGAAGAATCATGTTACAAGTTCTTGCAATATTTTACCAAAAATAAAGAATCATTTGAAGAAGCCACCTGTAATTGAAGAAGAGCTCAATTATGTTGGTCAAAGGTCGCAATACTGGTTTTGATGCATACACAGGGCAATATGGTCCTAGGAATAATTGGAATTACAATTAATGGACTCCTCTTGTGGTGCAACCACCTCCTACATCTTGGGGACCTCTTGAATGGGTTAGTCCACAATGGAACTCGTAGTGGCAGCAAAATCAACAACCATGGTAATAAAACCAACCTCAATTTCAACCATGGAAAAATCAAGGCCCAAAGAGACCTTGGGGATAACCTCCACCTGGTCTAAATACTGCTAATGAACAGATAAATCAACCTTAGATTCCAGCACAACCAGCCCCGAATCCTAAGAATAATTGTCCTCAACAAGCATTTAATGTTGATATCAACCCCCCTAGTTTGAATGTAATTAAAGTTAATGATATCCAATTAAGGAATCATAATGTTCCTTCCAAGGATAATACCAAGGAGAAAGGAGATGCAAAGGAAATAAGGGAAGAAGAACATGATACAAACAAAGATAAAGAATTAATTGATAAAGCTCCATATCCAGAATGATTAGATATACCACATAAAGCTCCTGATTCCTCCCAATCAGATCATGCCAATTTGATAGATTCACCACTTCTTCAGGAGTTGAAAAAGATTAACATCAAAATCCCTTTGTTGCAAGACATCAAGGATATACCAGAAATAAACTAACTTATTAAGTCACTCTGTGTTAAGACACCTAGAAGGAAACGTAAATTTCCACCCACAATACAATTAGGAACAAAACTTATTGATGTTTTGTCAGGATGATTGCTCCCACAAAAATATAGTGACCTTGGGAGTCTTATGATTACTTTAAGCATAAGAGGAATTGAATTACCAAATGTGTTGATCGATTTAGGAGCAGCCATAAATGTTATCACTGCAGATACGGCGAAAATGTTGAAAATGACTCAAGTTCAACCAACAACATTGTACTTTGGTTAGCAGATCAGTCTACTACTAAACATGAAGGTGTTCTAAAAAATGTTATAGTAACTGATTCACACATGGGATTATCCAGTATATTTTCTAGTACTAAAGGCTAGGAGAAAAATGTCAAGATATCCAATCATACTAGGGAGACCTTGGTTAGTAACTGCTGCAACACTCATAGATTCCAGATCTGGCAGTATGACCATTTCCAATGGTCATAAACAAAAAGAATTAATACTTTACCCCTTAGCAAAACCAACAATTCATTCTAATACTCAACAATGGATTGATGAGGATATAGATTCAAAAGAGTATGGAGTTGTTGAATTATCCATGGTCACTCTAACTTAACATATTGAAGAGTATGAGGAATATGTTGATAAAGGAGAAAATTTGGATAACACTGAGAGGCTTTATGAAGGGATTAAGGATAATTCTTCTCAAAAGAAGGACAAATATGAAAGTCAAAGAAATATTTTAAGTCATCATGACCAGTATACTTGTCCACTAAATACACTTATCAAAGATCTAGTTGAAGGGGAAAATCATACAAAGGAAATTTCAATCTCAGCAAATAAACCCCTATTCATTAATTCATCCTTGCCTGTTGAACAAGAAGAAGAGTTAAAACTTACTCTGGAAAAACATACAGAAGCATTTGCTTGGGAATATAAGGACATGAGAGGAATGCATCCTTCAATCTGTACACATCAAATTTATACTAAGGATGTCAAACCTGTGAGACAAGGACAAATGAATTAATCCAGCTTTAAGAGATTTTGTTAAAATGGAGATAGAGAAATTACTCCAAGTAGGGTTTATTTACCCAATCTTTGATAGTCAATGGGTGTCACCATTAGTCATTGTGCCTAACAGGAATGGGAAGTGGAATGTTTGTGTTGACTACAGGGAATTGACCAAGTCCACTAAGAAGGATTATTTTCCCTTGTCTTTCATTGATCAGGTTCTTGATAACCTAGCTAGTAGTAACTATTTCTCTTTCCTCGATGGTTTTAGTGGCTAAAATCAAATACAAGTAGCTCCAAAGAATTAGGATAAAACAACATTTACATGTCCTTGGAAAAATTTTGCATATAGAGTCTTACCATTTGGACTTTGTAATACACCTGCCACTTTTCAAAGAGTTGTTTTGGCCATTTTTGCTAACTTAACCACTTCATGTGTAGAAGTTTGTATGGATGATTTCACAGTACATGGGAAAACATATAAAGAGGCATTATAAAGTATAAACAAAGTGTTACAAAGATGCAAAGATCACAGATTGTCACTCAACCATGAAAAATGCTCTATCATGATGATAGAAGGGATTGTGTTAGGACACCATATCTCTAAAGAAGGTATTAAGGTAGATCCAAAGAAAGTGGAGGTAATCCAACAAGTAGAAGTTCCCAAAACTCAAACTAATGTTAGAAGCTTTTTTGGTCATGCAGGTTACTATAAAAGGTTCATTGAGGGATTCAATAGAATTCTTGAGCCATTGTTCACATTACTCAAAAAAAATTCATAATTTTTATGGACAGGTGACTATCAAAAGTCATTTGAGACTATAAAACATGCTTTGACTATCTCACCAATAATCAAAGGACATATTTGGGGAGAACCATTTCATATATATACTGATGCATCCAATTTTCCTATTGGAGCAATCCTAGCACAGAAGAATGAAAATGGATCAATGCATGCCATTTACAATATCAGTAAAAATTTGAGTCCAACTGAGAGAAATTATACAACAACTGAGAAGAAATTTTTAGCTTTTGTGTATGCAATAAACAAATTTAGACATTGTATCACTAGTTACAAGATTTTTATTCATATAAATCATGCAGCCATTTGTTATTTAATGAAAAAATTTGTAGTAGGTGGATGTATAATCAGATGGTTGTTGCTTTTGCAAGAATTTGATATGACTATTATGAATAAACCAGGGAAGGATAATGTTGTAGTTGATTTTCTCTCAAGAGTGGTTTTGCAGGGTAATGATGAACTGGTTAATGATGCTTTTCCAGATGAACACTTGTTTTCTATCTCAGTACAAGCACCTTGGTTTGTAGATATTGCAAATTACCTTGTAACAGGGAAGTGCCCAAATCATTTCAACCATAAGAAAAAGAAAATATTGATTCGTGAAAGTTGTAGATTCCAATGTATTGATGGACTTTTATTTAAAATGTGTCTTGACCATCATCTTCATAGGTATGTACAAGAGATCGATGTTTATGGCATTATTCATGCATGTCATAATTGTTAATGCATTATAGCTTCGGTAAGATAAATGATTGAATGAGAGATAAATGAAGTCTCTCACTCAATCATTTATCCTATTGATAACTATTAGGAAAAACTTCAAGCTATTTCATTTGATGATCATTCTTCATTTGTATATGTTCTGTAATACCCCTGCCCTAATCAATCTCTAATCTCAGTTTAATCTTGTTCAGTTTATCTTAATATTATGATTATAGTCAGATGTTTGATTTAACGCATAGCTGTTGATGTGGTTTTCACACTAGTTGTATGCAAGTTGTTTAGTGTACCTATTTCGTGGTATTAATATCGAGCTAACGCTTTCATTAAGTTTATATATGTATGCATGTATGACTCTTGGTTGCAGGAAATTTCAGGTACAACGCCGCATGAGTGCGAGGTTCGTCTTCACCTGGATTTGCAGGTTTGAGTGTACCTCTTTAATCCTTAGAGTTGGATTAGGTGGTCGTAAGACCCTAGTTGACCTTCGTCGTGCTCAGGTGAGCATCGTCAGTCGTCGTCGGTAATCCCTTTTTGGTTGGGTTTGCGAGTCGTCTGTCTGGTTGACCTTCTCGATTTGCGTGCTTGGTGTGTTTGGTAAAATTGATTAATTAGTCCTTAGTAATTATTTTGATTAAATATGTATTCGTGCATTGAGGATTAATGGACTAGATTAACCGGGATTTCGTTATGCGATTTTTTATCGATATTGGATTGCTCACTTTAAATTGGGAGTATGTTCGATTAAATGACTGATTTTGAATATTAAACGCATTTTGTATATGCTGTCGAAAAAGAAAGTTTTGTATTTAATTGCAATAGATTTAATTGTATTCTGTGGCTTTTGGATTTAGAAAGGTTAAATGGAATTAATGAGAAAATCGTTTCTGAATTGAAAAAGCAATTTAATTTATTGTAATAGTTAGAAAAGAATTATTTTTGAGAATTAATTTTAAATAAAAATTTTAATTCCCAAAAATGGAATTTTTGGTCAACTCTCCATTATAACCTAAATTTTGGAAAAATTTTGGGGATGGACATTTTTTGGAAAATATTTGGTTGGAGAATGTTTTGGAGGAAATTGGGGGATTTTGGAAGGATTTTGCTTGGAGCTTGCAGGTTTGGGCTCTCCTCTGATCTTGCCAGGATTGCTAAATCAGGTAGGCCTCTGGTTATTCTTGGTTTCTTGCATAAAGAAAATCGTTTTGGGTTTATGAAAATCTGGTTGAAGTTTAAAAAAAAATAGGGTTTAAATGAAAATAAAATTTGGGGTTTTGTTGTTCCTCAATCTATTTTTGTTGTTTGAAACCCCTTTGTGTGTGGATAGGATGAATGCCATCAAGAAAATATGATACTAAATCATTGTTCTTTTAAACCAAAATTATATTAATCGAAATTTTCATTCATTGTTTGGTTTGGCGTTTTTATCAATTTTCTAACTATGGAAATTTTATTAAAATAATGGGAGGTCTGTAAAACTCGGGGTTTGAGGTTGGAGGGTGGGGAGCGGAGCTCCACCCGCCTCCTCCTCCCCTCCCCCCACTCATCCCCCGCTCGCTGTGGCCGTCCCCTGCTCTTTCCCCCGCTTGCTGTGGCCGCGGACACACACTGCGGTGGCCGCAAGGGCCGCGGTGGCCGCAAGGCGCCGCGGGACTTGCGGGCACCACAGTGGCGCCGCCCGCACGGATTCCCGCCTGTGGCTAGGGTTTGGGTGCCCAGCCGTCCCCGTTGGGAGGTGGGCCCCGCCTTCGCCCTTTTTAAAATGCATTTTTTTAAATTAGTTTTTAAGATGTTTTTTTTTTATGTATTTTTTTATTATTCAAAAAAAAAATGCATATAATATTTTAAATATTATTTTAATGTTAAGTTTTAATTAGATTCTTAATTATGATTAAGGTGGCATAATCATGATAAATGATAATTTGATATTGATTAATTTTATAATGGAGTTTATAGGTTAATTATTATTCAATTTCATTTCATGACTTATGCACTCTTTCTAATTAAGTTCTAAAACTGTTAATTTCGCAATTGAATATTATTGATTATATTCTGATTGATCTTGGATTAATAAATTTATATCTTACCTTCTAGCTGATTAGAGCATTTGGCTAATTGAGGTAGTATTGTTTAAAAATAAAATAGAATATTATGTTCTTGAAAAATTGTTGAAATATGATATAATTACTAATTGATGATGTTAAATATTATTCTAGAACATATCATTTGAGTAATCGAGAAGTACGTGAGATATTTTATCGTTGGATATTTGAATTTAAACGATGTACTTTTGGGAACTTAATCTAGTATCATTTGGGAAATTGTTTAGTTTCTGATATTCTCATTTAGTAAAATGAATGGTTAATTTATATTTTTCCCTTGGTTTGAGAAATAGCCTATGGTACTATTGTAGATTGTGGTATTGTACTCACCTGGTAACGGTGATTTCCCGTCAATGTTATTTTGAAAACTTAGATCAATCAGAGAATTGGATCAACGATTATGCTTAAATCAATTTGAGAAAATATTATGTTTTCTGATTATTGCCTTTGCGAGTTTAATTTCTGTATTCGCTTTTGATTATGAAATGGCAAGTCGTGCTTGTTTTGGATAGGACCCTGTCGTATGGAATGATTTGGGATACCTGTTTCAGTCCTCGATTCCGAGTTGACTGTTGTATTGTGGTGTTGTCGTAGTTGGTCATATCCCTTGTATGGGTGTCGAATGATGATTCGTGGTTGACCTTAGTTTGTCAGGTCTCTAGTTAGAGTACCATCAGTAAGTGTTCATCTTTTGAGTCGTGTTTGACCAAATGGTTGTTTCTTCCTTCTTGAACTTCGTTCATCTGACCATGTGTATTCCTTGGGTTTTGAGTTCGTCTAAGTATAGTCTAGTGTCGTATGGGAAAGTGGCTTTCGATTGGGGGCCGCGCCCAAAGTGGCTGCTGGGTAACCCGTCGAAAGTGAGTCTAATAAGTGATAACCTAACAGTAGATTAGAATGTAATCTCTAAGTAAGATAATTGTGCCTCACACATGGGACGAGTGCTAACACAGACTCGACATGCTGTGAGAAGGCCTAAAATGGCAAACCATCATCCTTGTCTTCACGAGAGGATGTGTGGGTCCACATGAGGCTTGGATGGGCCGGAGGCTCAGATTAGGTTGCCAGGGTAACCCAATGTATGGGGTCGGGACCTATGAAGACCTGCCATGGTAACCATACCAAGTTGTGTGATGACACTTGTCCCTACGTTCGTTAGTGTGTTGTCGTTTTGTCCTGTTAGGAGTACCTTTGTGGGTCGTCCTTTTGCCTCTGCCTTGTGAGTATCGGTTTCATGTTAGACCTTGGGTGGTGATGGCTCAGTCTTATGGATGCTCTTATGGACCTTTGTATTAGCTTGATTATGTTCAGCTGGATCCTTTTCTTTTCAGGGATCGTTTATGTAATATGGACCGATGTGGTCGTTTGTATATTGTTTATGTTTCGCCTTGATGGCCGGATTGTAATGGTGTAACCTCTTGTATTCTTAACTTTATTATTTATCAGAGGGGTCTTGCAGTTGAGCAGACCCGGAGATGTAGCCCTTTAGGGGTGAACTCCGAGATCATTATGGTGTTATGTGATGTTATTCTCTTATGTTTCCTTTATTCAGCTTTATCTTGTATGATTAGCTTATGTTAGAATGGATAAGTGGATAAATGGAATTAACTTTAAATGCTTATATGCAGTCCTTTCTTGAATGCCATTTTGATCGAATGCATAAGTGGTTTAGATGAGATTTATTGTAGATGCATGTATGCAATCATCTTTTAGAATGTATTAAATTGGAATGTGAAAGAATGTACCTTGGAGTAATGGAATATATATTCAGTTGTTGTTAAGGAAATTTAGTATGCTTGAAAAGAATCTCATATGTTTATGATGAAATTCTAGTGTGTTAGAATATTAGATGTATGGCTTGTAATTTTAAATGAAAAGCTTGAATGAAGATTATGAATAGATCTTAATGGATGAATCTTTGTTTGTGATTATATTTCCATCTTTTGAAAGAAATTATCCTGACTAAGAATTATCTCGTTATTAAGGTAATCAGCTTATTGGATTAATTGTGTGAGCTAAGTGAATTGTGAAATTTAAGTAATCTCGTTGGGAAACTCTTTAGGTGTTAGTTGATGTCTTCCGCTATGTAATCTGAATCTTTGATATCTTGTTGTATCTTAATGTGGTGTATCTTTAAAAAAAAAAAAAAAAAAAAATTATTGCACTCTATTCTTGTATTTTGGCTTATCCCTTCGGGGTTTCCTGGCGGGGCATTACATGTTCAATCTACTTAGTTCGATCCATATTCAAACTATCATAGCATAGTATACCGAATAATATTGGTTTGCATTATAAGTATGATCACCGATTATTTTCGGGCTAACCAAGTTTCTCGATTTATATCGGTTGATTTATTGACAGTAAAACTAATGATGGTTATCGAGATTAACCAATTGCTTTCGGGTGACAAAGCATACACCACTTGGTATCACTTAAGAGATCGCCAATTAGTATTGGTTAACAAGTCACGTAGACACTGATTGGTGTTAAATAACAAGTTACGTAGACATCGATTGGTGTCAAATGATAAGTTACGTAGACCCCGATTTTTATCAGGTTGTTGATTAATGTAAACATCGATTGGTAATTATAAGTCAAAGGGTGCGATCAAGTAATGTCTTGATCGGTCATGTCTAAAAGACATGACCGGTCAAGGCATTGCTTGATCCTCCCCTCTTGCATATATATATCAATCGATATTTGTGAGAAGAACATCGAAATCAATAAATACTTCTCTCACCTTCCATACAAAAGAAGATAATCAGATTTATCATATAAATATATATTACATAGATCAAGGAAATATAAACTAGAATATATATTGCATATTGAATTGAGAATTGAATATCATTTACATGTTATCAGAGCTATAGTTAAATCAAACTTGAGGTTGTTCAACTTTGTGGAAAATTCAAAGCAAGCATATATTCAACATCATAATTCTTCTAATGGCTAGCGCTATCAGATTTGAAGATAGACTCGGAGGAGGTGATGACTTCTCAACATGGAAGTTCGTAATTCAAATGATTCTAAAAGAAAATAAAGTCGAATCATTTGTAAAAACTGAAACTGCAGAACCTGAGACTGAACCTGACAAAACAACTTGGAGAGAGGGAAATGAAAAGGCCATCAAAATCATAGTTGATGGGGTGAGAAATAATATTATGCCCATCATAAGGAAACATGAAATAGCCTACAACATCTTCAAAGCACTTGAAGATGCATTTGAGATATCTAATGCCAGTAGAACCTTAGCTTTAAAGAGAGAAATAAATCACATAGCCATGATCAAAGGAGAATCAGTCAATGCCTACTTCATGCGAATATCAGCCCTAAGGGATAAACTGGCAACTCTTGGCTATGAGATCCAAAGCAAAGAATTAACACTCATTGCTCTAGATGGGTTGCCTAGCATATGGGAAACATTCGACCAAGGCATCAATGTAAGGGATGAATTTCCAAAATTTGATAGACTAAAGGTTGACTGTCTCCAAGAGGAATCAAGGCAAAATAAGAAAGGGATCAAGCAAAGGAATATAGATGAATATCTCCAAATTCTAAATACAAACTCAAACATGAAAAGCAAGCAGAAACAATTTAGAAAGAGAAAAGGTCATCACGGCAAGAACACCTTCAAGAAGGACCTTTCACAGATTCAATGTTACGGATGTGACAAATTTGGGCACTATGTTGCCAAATATCTAGAAAGAGCCAAACAACAAGCCACATTTGCCAAAACAGGAAAATCTAGAAGGGAAGAGGACCCCGAGAAGTATGTACCCTAATCAGTACTGGAGGACAATGGATACAGAGTGACCTTCATGGACAACAAAGTGTTCGCTTGGCCAAAGAATTCATCCATGAAGAAAGCTAAAACTATTGGTCAAAGAAAAGGCTACTTGTATGAGCTATGCATAGAGCCCAACTTAGTCCTAATCCATGAAACTATAGATGCTAATGAAGTCTGGCATAGAAGACTAGGCCACCTGACTTTTAGAGCTTTATCATCAATAAGAGACCTTGTCACAGGCCTACCTAAGTTAAAGCAATACCATTCAAAGGCATGCAAAGGATGTGCCCTAGGTAAATATACTAAGGGTGCTTTTCAAAATAGTACTAGGAAAACAAGTAAAATTTTAGAGTTAGTTCATCCTGATGTATGTGGATCCATGTCCGTACCTTCTTTGGGGGGATTTTTTGTATTATGTAATAATTGTTGATGACTGCTCTAGGAAAACTTGGATCTACTTTCTGAAATGTAAAGAATCAAAAGAGATCCTCAATAGGTTTAAAGAATTCAAATTACTAACAGAGAACTACTCAGGAAATAAAATTAAAACCCTAAGAACTAATAAAGGGGGGGAATACACATCATAATTATTTAAAGATTTTTGTAAGAATTCAAGGATTAAGAGGGAGTTAACAATACCTTATAATCCTCAACAAAATGGGGTAGCTGAGAGGAAAAATAGGACAATCGTTGAAGCTACCAAAGCTATGATTCTTGATCAGAATCTAAATGTCAATCTTTGGGCAGAAGAAACTAGCACTGTTGTTTATATACAAAACAGATGTCCTCACTCCCATCTTGAAGATAAGACCTCTGAGAAAGTCTTTACTAAATCAAAACCATATATTAGCCACCTTAGGACATTTGGATGCCACGTCTATATTCATGTACCTAGGGAGAAAAGATTAAAATTAGAGCCTTCTGGAAAAAGAGGAATCTTTGTAGGATATAGTGAAACCTCCAAGGCCTACATGATCTATATACCTAGTCAAAAGAATATTGAACTAAGTAGGGATGTGATCTTTGAAGAAGACTTAGCCTTCAAAAGAGCCCAAAACTCACTAGAGCCTGAAGTCTATATCCCTACCCCTAGCATAGATGAAGATCCTACTCTTGAGCTTCAGAGGGAGAATCTTGAGGAAACTATAGGTGAAACTCAAAACCCACCTAGAGAAAACCTCAAGAAAAGACTAATATGGGCCACCAAGACTATAGCAGAAGCTCAGAAGTTTGTTGCTCCTTCAGGAACCTTCAGGGAAAGCAAAAGGCCTAATGAATTCACTAGCTATGTTGCCCTTATGAATGATCCATCTAAAGCCAAACCAAACAATGTATCAGATGCACTTGAACATCAAGTATGGGAGGATGCCATGTCTAAAGAGTATCAGTCCATTATGAAGAATGATGTTTGGGAGATTGTTCCTAGGCCAACTAAGAAATATGTTGTTTCATCTAAATGGCTTTTCAAGATCAAACATGTTGCAGATGGCAGTATTGAAAAAGACAAGGCCGATTTGTAGCTAGAGGGATCTCACAAAAGGAAGGAATAGATTATGAAGAAACTTTTGCTCATGTTGCCAGGCGTACATCAGTAAGAGTTGTATTAGCCATTGCAGTAGCAAAGGGGTGTAAGGTACACCAAATGGATGTTAAGACTACATTTCTAAATGGTGAGATCTCAAAAGAAGTCTACCTAGAGCAACCTGAAGGGTTTGAAATTTATGATGCAGAGTCTCATGTGTGTAGACTCAAGAAAGCTCTCTATGGGCTTAAACAGACTCCCAGGGCTTGATATGAAAGAATTGACAACTATCTCTCAGGACTGGGCTTCTCTAAAGATTGATGCAGATCCTAATCTCTACTACAAAAGGAATAAAGGTGATATGCTAATATTGATTTTATATGTTGATGACTTATTAATCACAGGAAATGATCACCTTATAGAACAATGCAAGAAAGATCTATCCAAAGAATTTGATATGAAGGACTTGGGACTCCTTCATTACTTCCTAGGATTGGTTATGCAGTCAATGCTCTAAATCAATTTATGTGTGAACCTAAGGAGATACACCTGGTTGCAGTAAAACACATCATGAGATACCTACAAGGTACCCTAAACCTTGGTCTCAAATATGAGAAAGTTGATATAGACCTACATGGATTTACAGATTCAGATTGGGCTGGAAGTGTGACTGACAGAAAAAGCACTTCAGGGTGTTGCTTCAGTCTAGGTTCAGCTATGATATCTTGGATCTGCAGGAAGCAGTCTTCTGTAGCTCAAAGTTCCATCGAGGCAGAATACATTGCAGCTTATATGGCTTCCCAAGAGGCAGTATGGCTTAGGAAGTTTCTTGTGGGGTTGTTTGGAGAACCTATGAAACCCACTGTTATACATTGTGACAATCAAAGCTGCATAAAACTTTCCATAAATCTAATGTTCCATGACAGATCCAAGCATATTGAGATTCCATACCACTATGTGTGAGATATGGTAGACAGGAATGTGATCAAATTAGAATATGTTTGTACAGGAGATCAAACTGCAGATATTCTGACCACACCTCTTTTCAGAGTGAAGGTTGATCACTTCAGAAAAGGTTTAGGTATGATAGAAAGGAAATTTTCTTTGAAATCTGTATTTGCATATCAATAAGATGTTTAATGTGTAAACTTCTTTGTCATGATAGGACATTTTGGATTTTATCCCTTGGGTTCATATCTAAGAGGTGATGATCTCTCAAGATAATGAACACTTGTATGTAGACATTATAAGGTGATGATCTTATGATGTCCAAACTAGTTATCATGTTGGATCTCTGGTGTGTCATGGATGTGCCATGATTGTGTTGTGGTAAAACATTTGTATAAGGTGTTAGTGCACATTCCACAACTTGGATAAGATGAGAATTTAATCTTTCTCATATGATTATCCTTAAGTATTGCATGTTTAGGCAATACTGATATCACATGCTTAGGTGATATCTTGCAATCACAAGATTGACGTGATGGACATTTGTATCACGTGTTTAGGTGATACTTCATATCATGTGATTAGGTGATATGATCTTCTAGAGAGTTGGATTGTGTAAAGAATACTAACCACCATTTGAATTGTGATGCTTGATATATTGTTTGCATTTATCTTGCCTACCTAAGAGGGAGTGTTAATGCATGGTAGCTTTGATAAGATAAATGATTGAATGAGAGATAAATGAAGTCTCTCATTCAATCATTTATCCAATCGATAACTATTAGGAAAAAATTCAAGCTCTTTCATTTGATGATCATTCTTCATTTGTATATGTTCAATCTACTTAGTTTGATCCATGTTCAAACTATCATAGCATAGTATACCGAATAGTATCGGTTTGCATTATAACTGTGATCACCGATTATTATTGGGCTAACCAAGTTTCCCGATTTATATTGGTTGATTTATTGATAGTAAAACTAATGATGGTTATCGGGATTAACCGATTGCTTTCGGGTGACAAAGCATACACCACTTGGTATCACTTAAGCGATCACCAATTAGTATTGGTTAACAAGTCACATAGACACCGATTGGTGTTAAATAACAAGTTACGTAAACACCGATTGGTGTCAAATGATAAGTTACGTAGACCCTGATTTATATCGGGTTGTTGATTAATGTAAACACCGATTGGTAATTATAAGTCAAAGGGTGCGATCAAGTAATGTCTTGATCGGTCATGTCTAAAAGACATGACCAGTCAAGGCATTGCTTGATCCTCCCCTCTTGCATATATATATATATATATATATCAATCGATATTTGTGAGAAGAACATCGAAATCAATAAATGCTTCTCTCACCTTCCATACAAAAGAAGATAATCAGATTTATCATATAAATGTATATTACATAGATCAAGGAAATATAAACTAGAATATATCTTACATATTGAATTGAGAATTGAACATCATTTACAATAATGAACCAGAAGGTGGACATTATTCAACAATCAAAATAGTTCATAAGATCCTAGGAGCGGACTATTTTTGGCCTTCCATGACTAGAGATGTTTCATTTTATGTGAAGCATTGTGATAAATGCCAGTGCATAGAGAGACCGACAATGACAATGGAGATGCCTCTACAACCACAGATAGTTCTTGAGCCTTTTGAGAAGTGGGGAATTGATTTTGTGGAGCCTATAGATCCTCCTTCTAGTGGGTATCATTACATTTTGATATGTATGGATTATGTTACAAAGTGGGTTGAAGTGAAATCATTGCTAGTAGCTAGAGAGGAGAAGGTTGTTAACTTTCTGTACAAGAAAATTCTTCAAAGGTTTGGTTCTCCGAGAGAAATAGTATCTGATTAAGGACCACAGTTCATGTCTTCTGTGATGGAAGATTTTATGCACATATATAAAATGACAAACCTGAAATCTTCACCCTATAATCCTCAAGCTAATGGTCAAGTGGAGGTTACCAATCGGGAATTAGAGAATATAATCACAAAAACTATTTCTTTGAGGAAGTCAAATTGGTCAGATAAGTTAGATGAAGCAGTTTGGGCTTATAACACACCATAGAAGACCACAATAGGATGTTCTCCATATGAATTAGTGTATGGAAAAATACCTATTACGCCAATTGATTTTGAATTGAGAACATTGAGAACAACATGGGAAGTTGGGATTGATCTTTCAGAAATGGAGAAGGCCAGAATTTTGCAGTTGAATGGATTGGATGAAATGAGAATAGAAGCCCTGCAGCATACAAAGTTAATTCAAAATCAAACGACACTATGGCATGACAAACATATTGTCTCTAGACAGTTTAAAAAGGGAGACTGGGCACTGTTATTTGATTCTAGGTTCCAAGAATTTAATGTAAATTTTCATACAATATGGTTGGGACCTTATGAGATTAGTCAAGTTTACAATAATGGTGCAATACAATTAATACCTATTGATAAGGAAAAGAGGATGATGATGGTTAATGGTCATCGTCTCAAATTATATCACAAACCAGTATCAAAGGAGGAGTTATGTGAAGAGTTGTAGTCAAAGATTGAACACTTTATCATGGAAGACATCACTTCTATGATGAGGTCCAATTATGCATGATTCTAGCAAAAGATCGAATAAAGGAATTAAATTGAAAGCCTAAAAAGGTGGTTTATCTCCCTAAAAAAAAATTGAGGAAGATTGAAAACCAAAAATGGCAGTCTACCTCAAGGATGAATTGAAAACCAAAAATGGAGATTTATACCTAAGGAGACAATTGAAAACCAGAAATGGCATCTTTTTTCTGATCAACTACAATTTTCTCCTGATGGCTCCTAAGAGCTCCTAATGGTTTTCAAAGACCAAGAATAATTCTATCCTGAAACAGTACCACTCTTGCTCCTGATAGTTTCTGATGATTTTTTTTTAAAAAGGATTCTTTTGTTTAATGTTTTATTGGTACATGTAGAAGAAGATCTGAGTAATTCCTCATTAACTTGTCATCTTGACATGTTGATATTCGCACTCCTGATAGCTCCTAATCAACATGTTGCTTCTTTTTAGTAGCAAGACGATCAGTTTTACATGATGAATCCTGACCAATGTACATTGAATGGTTAAAAGGTAGACATTTATCAAAAGTATTATTTGCAAAGTATGATTTTCTGATTTTGTAGATATAATGAAAGAATGATAAATTTTATTTGTATAAAGTTTCCACCGGCTTATTAATAGTAGTATTATTGAAAGTGTAAAGGTTTACAAGATGAAATGATTTGAGATAGATTGAATTGACGTCAACTATCATTTCAAAATATAAAAAGTAATGATTGTAGTGATCATCACATACTTGACCCACCGCCAACTCAACAAATCTGAAAGCAAAAGTACAGGATGATGGTGGGCAGATCATCCGGTTTGTATGGAATTAATGAAACATGTGTGTAAGCAATTAATGATCATTTTGGAATAATTTCTATTCAGAACACGGAAATTATTTCATCTCATTCTCATTTTGAAAGCTAAGTTTAGTAACAAAGTTGAGAAGAGCTGAATTTTCTAAAAATGGGGAATAAGAGAATTGCAGAACCTGAGAATTTTATCTTGGACCTAGAAATAGAAAGGCTATTACAGGAGTGGGTTGGCTAAGATTTGTCAAAATTTATTATGGATGAAATGCCAAATTCCTCAGCTTTCTGGTCAAAGTTTATTTCATTAGCACAACTACAATAGGTGCAGACCACATATTCCATAAATTTAGAGGCAAGTATAAATGCATTTCGAGATGTTCAGAACCAGCTTCCATATAGAGCACTAAAAGCAACAAGAGCCAGGTATAATACTATTCCACTTCCACTAAGGAGAAGAGAACCTATTCCTCCCACTAATATTATCTGGAGTCTTAATAGAGTAAGGTTGGTTATAAGGATAATGGGGGAACAAGAGATAGAGTGGGTTGGAATGAGATTCAGACCACCATTAATCCTTATGTCGGTACCACATCTTGATGTTGTTAGGTCCCAGAGACAACTAAGAGGGGGGGGTGAATCAGTTGTCAAATAAATTCAAACCAAAAACAACTTAACCAACTTAATGCTTAATATCGGTAAACCAGTTCTGCATGCCGGTAGACAGTTTTAACAGTTAAATGTTATACCGGTAAGGATTAGTGCATGAAGCATAAAGACAAAGTCATCCACAACACATAACAACAATATTTGTACGTGGAAACCCTATAAGGGGAAAAACCATGGTGGGAAACCTTACCCACAATCAGATGATACTACTGCAGATAGTAAGTGTACATAAATGGGGTCTACACACGCAGAAAGGCCAAGCGCCTAGAGCTCACTGCTCAATCACAAAATGGGAGTCACACTGACTACAGTTGGATGGTTAAATCCAATAAGAATGTACTACACAAAATAGCATCTTTATATGCTGGATTCAGTACCGGTGTAGTTCCATTTGTCTTCACAAAAACCCTCCTTCAATCTTCAAATGATGTCTGTGTGTATATCTCTGCTTATTCTCGCATATACCTTTACACAATCCTTTTTTGCATACCACATTTGATCTTACAAATAAGATCTTACATTTATACCATAACCTAAGACCAATTTTAGTAGGTCGGCTCTACAAGATATTAAAATAAAAACATTTTACAAACAATACAATATCCGATGCAATAACCGATTCAACATGTTGGCTTAATGCATTTACAATAATAATTAATCATCTTCGTAGCGTGTCGTGCTGATCTAGAAAAGATAAACCTGCCAGTGTAACCCTGGACCTATTTGTTGGTAACAACAAATATGCAAATATGAATATATCAATAAACAAAACTCCAAGACAAAGTGTCCACACGATGTCTTCGATATAACCTTGTGTTCTCCATATCATTCCAAGTGTTGGTGATCATTTTATCATGCCGATGTACCGGATACTGGTGACTGTGCATGAGTCACTTGCTTGTCGGTGAATGTTGCTGATTCTCCAAAGTGCCAGAGTTGATAAGTGTTTAGTAGGTGTTGACATCAATGACAAAACCATTAATCCTTATGTTGGTACCACATCTTGATGCAACAACCAACTTTGCAGGAGTAGCTCTGAGGGAATGGACAGATGAAGTTGACCAATGGAAAGGCTATGTACCCCCCAGGAAGTACCAGGAATACAATTTTAATAAGTTAGATTTGACTTTATGGATTGAGAAGCAGAACAAGAACTTACAAGATCAACCATGAGGACATGGTTGGAAAAAGGAGGGGGAGAATTATGAGAGGCTCATCTTAACACTTTTAATCATAATCTATGGTTTAAACTGTTAATATAATGTGAACTAATATGCCTATGGGCATACTTATAACTTGCATGTTTACTCATTTTTGCTACTATATTATGCTTATTAGAAAATATTAGGAATGATTTACTTTTTGCAAATAAATGTCGTGATATCTAGAATTATGTCGCTTTGTTCTATTTAATCTTCATAAATGTATTTTTGAATATGTTTTAAGAGAACAAACAGATTCAATAGTCAACTCCAGTTCATTTGCCGCCTGTATGATGACGGCTCCTGAAGTGTTCTAGATACAAGATCCTCTTGATCTTCCTTGTGTTTATTTCATCAGTTGTCTCTGGAACTTTAACTTCTTTCCAAAGCTTTTTAGTATGATGTCAAGTTTTCTCCAGTTCAATTTGTACCCATTACTCTGTTTTAAGCGGGTAATAGTAGTTTGAATTTGAATAAAGGATACGTATAAATATCCCATTGAATTTTGTAGAATGTAATAGGAAAATTAGTCAATAAGTTAGCCAGCAGTAGAGCTCCATATTTTGCAATCAGCAAATCTGTTTTTACTTCATGTTGGAAGTACATTTCAATGAAAATCAGAAGTTGATCTAAGAATTCGTGTACCTCAAATCCCACCCGAGGAAGAACAAGGCCCGCTCAATCGAAGGGAGGTGATATTTGAGTTGTTTCTTTTACATACTTAGTTGTGCATTGAAATTGATTTCACATTATTCAAATTTCATGGTAATGCATTTTTTATTAGATTAAGTGTTGAATTTCAAAAGTTGAAGTTGTTCTAATTCCCACTCAGATATTGTTTTGATAAGTGCATGTTAAGAAGTCTTAATTGTCTACTATCATTTAGTTTCTTTTCAGTAAATGAGTTTAGTTTTTCATTTTAGTAAGATGACAAATTTGGAAGTAAGAAAAGAACAAAAGCATTGTTGGGTTAACTCGTGGAATTTAGTTGTTTTCTTGTGTGTTAAATAGATTTCATTTTTCTAGTTATAATTTAGATTTATTTCTTACAAACATAATTTAGATTTCACTTTCAGCAAGCGTAAAATAGGTTTATTTTTTGACACTTAATTGTAGATTTAATTTCATAGGAAGTTAAAAGTTATTTAAGTTTGTGATTAGATAATTCTATGATTTAGATCTTAAACATTGTTTTGTTCAGACTCTTGGTGTCAAATTGAACTCTTTGCAAGATAGTTGATTTTCGTAGCTTAAATTAGCAAAGTGTCTTTTAGTTCTAAACCTCAATCACAAGAATAGTTCCTGATAGATCCTAATAGCTCCTAATGGAGCATGGTCCAACCTCAGTCATTGCTTTACAGTGTAAAACCCCCCAATTGAGATCATCCTTATCGCAGACTACTTTCAGACACACCTCAAGTCGATAATGAAAAGAATTTAAATGGTGCAAATTGTGACACCAAATACCTTGACCACCATACAGTACCTTTTTGAAATTCTTGCTTTAGAAAATACCTATCAAGCTTTGCATACTAAGCTCTAGGAGCTTGCTTCAATCCATACAGTGCCTTTTTTAATTCACAACCATATCTGGAGTGTCTAACATATTGAATCCTTCTAATTGTCCTATATACACTTCCTCTTTCAGTTCTCAATTCAGGAATGCAGGCTTTGCATCCATCTGATAAACTTTGAAACCCTTATGTATTGTAAAAGCCATAAACATTTGGATAGCTTCCATTCTTGCCACAGGAGCATAAGTTTCCTCATAATCTCTTCCTTCTATCCTTTGTCTTGCCTTATTCCTTACTAAGTGTCCATCTTCAACCAGTTCGTTCTGAAATACCTATTTAGTTCCTATTACATTCTTGTTAGTTGGTCTTGGGACAAGTTCCCAAGTCTGATTCTTCTTAATTTGTTCCAATTATTCTTTCATAACTTTCATCCAACATTGATCATTGCAAGCTTCTTTTATTGTCTTCGTATTTGTCTCTGAAATTAAGCATAAGTTCACATGTTCTTCAGCAGCTTTACTTCTTGTGATAACACCTATATTTTTGTCCCCAATAATCTGTTTCTCTAAATGATTCTTCTACACATACCTCAAAGTCTTAGGAGCAATTTATGGAGCATCTTCCTTATCATTTTGTACTTTTGTTTCTTCAACCTTTTCTTATAGTAGTTTATCAGTAGACTCATTTAATTCATAACCCATCTCTACAACTATATTCTTCGAAGTGTCTTCATCAACTTTCACATTTATGCTTTCAATATTTTGTCTCAGCCTTTTGTTATAACATATGTAAGCTTTGCTTTTAGTATAATAGTCAAGGAATATACCTTCATCAACACTTGTGTCAAACTTTCCCAAATTCTCTTCATCTCTTCTGATATAACATTTACTTACAAATACTCTGAAATATTTCACAGATAGAATCCTTCCATACCATAATTCATAAGATGTCTTTCCATAGTTTCTTATAATTATACTCTGTTAAGTGTATATATCGCAGTATGTATTGCCTTTTTCCAGTAGATTTCTGCTAGACTTGCTTCATTCATCATTGTTTTAGCAGCCTCTTGAATTGTTCTATGCATCCTGTCAACTACACCATTTTGTTGTGGCATCCTAGGAGCAAACAAGTGCCTTCTTATCCCATGATTCTCACAAAAAGTATTAAGCTCATTAGAAGTAATCTCTCCACCTCTTTTGGACCTCAAACATTTGATTCTTCTATCTATCTCATTTTCAACCATAGCCTTGAATTTCTTGAACTTTTCCAAAGCTTCAATTTTTTCTTTTAAGAAAGTAACCCAAGTCATTCTAGAGTAATCATCAATTAAGAGCATGAAATACCTATCACCTTGTTGACTTCTTATTTTGGTCGGACCACAAAGATCAATGTGCAGTAATTCCAACAGTCCAGTAGAAGATTGTTCCTTAACTTTAAAAGTTCTCCTTGTTTGTTTTCCAACTTGACATTCTTTGCATAGCATTAGCAGGCTTTGTAATCTTTGGCAAATCTCTTACAACTTGAATTGAACTAATCCTCACCAAATTATCAAAATTAATGTGACACATCCTCCGATGTTATAACCAAAGAGGATTTTCCATATTGAAAGAGCAATATAAGATGAAGATAGAAAGACCAAAAGAGCACAAAAAAATAGTACCTATCTATGCACTAGCATTATTAGTTTCCCACAAACTCTTAAAGTAGTGAAAGTTCTTAAAAAATAAAGAGTAAAACATTGATTGATTAAAACAATGCCCAAATTTTCATTAATTAAAAGTTACCTACAAATTTGAATTGTTGTAATTTTTCAACACCAAAATTTTAAGTTGTAAAGGCAAATGAGGGTTACTTTAGTTGTTTTGAGGGTTGCCTTTTCATGAGCCCTGTGTTTGGCATTCCTATGGGAAGTGCAAATATGGTATTAAGAGTCCAATGGCTCAAAATTTTAGGCACTATCAATATGAATTTACAGGAGCTCATCATGCACTTTCATTATGGGGGCAAGATATTCAAATCACAAGGGTTGCATGCAAAGGATTTGTAAATGGTAAGCTCTCATAATATGAAAAAAAAATATAGAAATCATATAACAAGTTTCAAGGCAAATCTATTTTCTCTAAAGAATCCACCACCAAGTGTTGGCCTTGTCCAAAATCAAATTCAACATCAACAATTACCTTTTGATCTAAGGAAAATTTTGGCTATGGCACCAAACCTAATGAAGCAACAACAAACCAACACTACACTTATAAGAACTTTCAAGTGGGAAATGGATTTTTTCTAAGGTTGCAACCATATTATAAATTTTACCTAAAGTAAAAAAATAAGGATAGCATGCTCGCACCCAATTATTATGATCATTATCAAATTTTGCAACAAATTTATAGTATGGAAAACAAGGTAAGATTCCTCCAACAAAAAGACATCTAATTTTTCTCACTTATGCATGGAAAATTTTGGCTATGGCACCAAACCTAATGAAGCAACAACAAACCAACACTACACTTATAAGAACTTTCAAGTGGGAAATGGATTTTTTCTAAGGTTGTAACCATATTATAAATTTTACCTAAAGTAAAAAAATAAGGATAGCATGCTCTCACCCAATTATTATGATCATTATCAAATTTTGCAGCAAATTTATAGTATGGCAAACAAGGTAAGATTCCTCCAACAAAAAGACATCCAATTTTTCTCACTTATGCATAGAAAGTTACACTTATGCATGGAAAATTTTGGCTATGGCACCAAACCTAATGAAGCAACAACAAACCAACACTACACTTATAAGAACTTTCAAGTGGGAAATGGATTTTTTCTAAGGTTGCAACCATATTATAAATTTTACCTAAAGTAAAAAAATAAGGATAGCATGCTCTCACCCAATTATTGTGATCATTATCAAATTTTGCAACAAATTTATAGTATGGCAAACAAGGTAAGACTCCTCCAACAAAAAGACATCCAATTTTTCTCACTTATGCATAGAAAGTTACACTTATGCATGGAAAATTTTGGCTATGGCACCAAACCTAATGAAGCAACAACAAACCAACACTACACTTATAAGAACTTTCAAGTGGGAAATGGATTTTTTCTAAGGTTGCAACCATATTATAAATTTTACCTAAAGTAAAAAAATAAGGATAGCATGCTCTCACCCAATTATTATGATAATTAACAAATTTTGCAACAAATTTATAGTATGGCAAACAAGGTAAGATTCCTCCAACAAAAAGACATCCAATTTTTCTCACTTATGCATAGAAAGTTGTTGGATGATGGATTCCAAGACAAAGAATGTTACCCTAGCAAAATAAACAAAGAAGAACTATCTTTGATCCTAAAGTAATTTTCTTGACACACAAAGAAGCTAAGGACTAGGACAATCATAGAGCACCCCATCATGTAAAAGAGATTGCCTATAGAAGATCTCACATGAAAACTTATAGATTTCATGTAGAGTCATCCACACTTGATCTATGTTGAGGAAAAGGCTTGTCTAAAGTGGGGCATCCTACACCATTAATCTATTGATTATGGCCTATTAATGGGCCTATTCAGGTTGATCCAACTCCTAGTAGTGATGCGTAGGTGGTGTGGAATAATCCTGTTGATGGTTGGATCAAGGTCAATTATGATGGTGCTTCAGAGGGGAACCCAAGGCCCTCCAGGTTTGGTTTTGTGGCAAGGGATTTGAATGGACCTATAGTAGCTTTGGGGGCAAAGAAGTTTCGGAAGGAACAAACAATGAAGTGGAGGCTCAAACTGCTCTTTTAGCAATTAAAATAGCTAAAAAAATAGACATAAATCAACTACACCTAGAGGGATATTCGTTGATTATTATCAATTCAGTCATCAAAGATGAAGCCCCTTCATGGAAATTAAATAAATATGGTCAAATTGTCAAGAAACTTTTAAATTGTTTTAAATATTTTAAAATTTCACATGTAAAACGAGGGGGCAGTACAGTAGTTGATTCCCTTTCCAAGATGGACATGTTAATTAATGATGAGCAGGCATGCGAAATCTAGGAGAGTTTAGGGCATGTTCCCATGCTGTTGCTTAGCTTATTTTGGCTAGCAGTTGCTACTCAACTTTTTTAGGAGTAATTTGTGGAGCAGGTGGCCCCATGGAAAGTAAAATAGCTGCTTACTTTTATGCAATCATCTTAAATCATTTTTGTAAGTGAAATTATTAGTAATTTTTTTGCAAATAAAAATTGTAGGCAAAATTGTAGGAGAGGAAACAAATATGGTAAAGCCACGTGTCTATTTTTTCAATAAGCAGTCACTGCTTATTTCTAGCCCCTCCCTTTTTTTTCAAAGCTTATTTTCAACTTTTAAGCAGGTGTTGCTCCACTAAAATAGGGGAAGATCCAATTTATCCTTTTTGTTTAATTAAAATTTTACATGGGAACACTCTAACTACTTAAATTTAAGCAGAAAATGTTGATATGCAACCGCATGGGGACATGGGGTTAGTCTATTAAGGAGGATCGTATACCGCCAAAGGTAGATGGATATGATGGATCAAATGGAACATTAAATGTGGCAAGTTGGCGGATTTTTTAAACGAAAGAGGTGGTGGTTTATCAACACATTGAGTTTTGAGGAAGAGATAGACAGGTGAGTTGGTGGACGAGTGGCAAGGGAACAAATGACATGGAAGCAAATTTCTCCCTCATCAGACCCAAACAAAAGTTATCTTTTATGGGAACAATGATAGAGAAGAGAATGCGCAGTCTATTTGATTTTGAAGAGCCCATTTTTATGCAAAATATTGACATCTTGTTGGGTGAAGAATTCATTAATACAAACCATATATATTGGACCAATATTGATATCATCTCTATGGTGTTGGCTTGGGGCTTGGAGCTTGGAGAGGAGCAAAATGAGTGGGTGATGCAAAAGTGCATTAAAGAAGAATGGCTATTTGGAATTAGGTCACTGATGGCAATGGTAGAACCATGGGTCAGGTTTGTAGTGAATGGTGGCAATACAAGTCAGGGAGTTATGTCCACCCCTACAACCTTTCATTCATTGGAGTGCGTCATCAAACAGAGAGGAACGAAAAATGGAGGCACACATTGGTGAGCTCAAGGACTTTTTTCAAGAGAAAGAAAAGGAGCGAGTTGAGGACTCTGACATGCAATGGAAGTGCAAGACGCGGTTGAAATAACCACTGGGTGAACGGCCCTCTGAAAGCGATGAAAAGAAAATCAGGGCTTGGCCCATGATTAAATTTTTTATGTTTTTGACATATATGTTTAAAGATAAACAGTGTAATAGCAAATCTACTGATTTTTATAGGAGAGTTTGGGTGTAGGGTTTATACATACATGGAATATAGTTTTTGTATAGTTTTATGCTATCTTTTAGCTCTGTTGGATGGAATATGATATTCTAGGTAGGGTTTTGCAAGATGGGTGATGTTGGTTTTTTGTAAATTGGGTAGTGATACTATTAAATGATACTAATTCTTCTACAAAAATTTATAAATTTTGATGCAACTTTTGACATATATTAATAAAATATAACATTATTACCAATAAAAAAAAAATCTATTAATTGCATTGGGACATGATAACTCACTATTGTTCACATAATCCTTATTTGAGCGACTTATTAGTCCCTAAGTACAATTAGTGTAAGCTAGGTCAGCCTCACTAATGTAGTATATTGCCTAGTGTTGGTAAACAAATTTGTCTCTCACAATTTATTTAACTTTTATACTCTCTAGCCCAAGAAATGATAGACAAATTTCACCATACAGTTGGAAAATCATCGCATTGATTAACCTCTGAATTAAGGTACAACTCCCTTTAATAGATATTCAATAAGCTCCGAATTACATACAACTAATATTATACTTTTCACCCAAAAGTACAAAAAGGTAATTGTATTCACCAGTCAATACCAAATGAACACAAGCATTGATTCATATATAATTCTTCGTGTAAAGCTGACAGACTTCACATGTACGCTAAAACAAAATGAAAACCTTAAAAGATGAATCTCACTGATATTTTCTGCACATATAGAAAGCTATGACAGATTCTTTTTTGAAATAGATTCTCACAAAAATCAAATTTCAAACACCAAACACACAGATTTGAAGCCAAGATAAACTGTCATTTGATTTTCATTCATAAATGATCATCAACTTCCAACACATACATAAGGTATTCAGTCAAAATTAAAGAGATAGTTTTTCAAAAACTTAGCGGACCCGCATAAAGTCATTACAAAGCTTATAAATAGGCCCCCAGACCAATAGTTCAATCAAAGGTCAGACTAACTCGAAATGAGTTAATCAGAAACTGTCCTAACTGCATAACTGAAAATAAAAAGAAAGGTAGACACGCTGGCATACAACTGCCAGCAGTGCTAGTTATGCAGTCGATTTTGTTTCAGTTGGATTGCCCGGATTACTATTCTAGGCGGACACCATAACCACTTTCGCTGCACTCCGCTCCTGATGAACCCTCGAGAATTCCTAGATTACCGCTACATGTGGCAGGCTGATATGAATTACCCTTTGCTTCCAAAGTTCCTTCTTTCTTTTCACCAGCTGCACTTTATCTTTGTAAGAGTCCAAGTGATCTAGACATACCGTAAGCATCGACTCCACTTTAGCAATCTTCATAAAATCTTCCACGGCTAAGGACTTTTCCACCTTAATCTGTTTAATGCAACTACTGAATAGATTGACCATTTCTGTTGTATCTTCCAGAGTTTGGCCATCCTCTTTAAGCAACTGAACATCTACACAGCGCAGATCCTTTTGCATGGTTGTTCTCAGGGTTGTTGGTTCACCTTGCAGACTGACAGACTCACTATGACCTTGCTCAATAATTTGGTTACGTCACTCTATACTTTCTTTGCATATTAACATTATATCTTCATCTAATCCTGGCACTTGTCTTTCGGTAAGAAAATTCATCAAGCCATAGCGCTGAATATTGTGCATTTGCCTTGAAATCACCGCCCATTTAGTCTTTTGGTTCTACCATGTGATTAAATCAGCGTCCAATTCCTTGGTAACACCATTGGCATCTTTGAAAATTTGAACTAAATTCGATATATAATTAGTTCCTTGATGCACAATCGATTTAAGCCACTCGGAGAAAATCTCTGCGATCATCTTGTTCCTTTGAACTTCATTCAAGAACTTATGATTATCAGGGGATTTTAGATTAAAGGGAACAGAGCTTTAGGACAGTGGCAGCAGACTATTCTACAGAGCATGGATGTATTGAGCCATTTGCATTAAACTCTGTTTCAACTCTGCTTTATCCTTTTCATCCTTCCAACTGTGGGAGATAATCCTTTTGGTTGAAGTTTCTAAATGTTTCACATCAACCGCTCTAGTTCCTACCCCCAGATCAACTCGCTCAATAGTATAATCGGCCTCTGAGGCAATGGCAGCATCCTTATCGGATGTAGGCCTAGCAATATCTGCAGTCCAATGTTTTGTGCCCTCATCAAAACCGATCATGGTTTCCACTTTTAGCCGCTTAGGCTTCGTGGCTCTTCCTAGACATTTACTCACGGCATCTTCCATTGACACATAAATAGGCACAACATTCCTCTTCTTATAATTGAATCACTCAACCATTTAGGAGCCACAGTTAGATCTTTGGATTGCATGGGCAAAGGCCCTCCTGATGTCAGCAACATAGCATTATCTGTATTAGACATAACATCAAGCACCTGTGAATCCTGGACATTAGCATCTGCATCAGTTACAACCTTGTTAGCATCAGAAACAGGGGTTGTCATATTGCCTTGTACTTCCTCAACGTCCAAATTGTTGGGAAAAATGGTGTCTCAACCTTGCATTTATGTGAGGTTACTATTTATAGTAAGTTTTTATTTGAGCACGAAATGGTGCGAAACTCTCCCTGAAGCTTCTGGTTGGCTAGATAAGCATTCCGGTAAAGTTTCGTCGCAAGGTCACAGCTAGTTTTGAAGATATTAAAGTTTTCGTCTTGGAGGGGTGCAATAAAATATTTAAACTTAATTTTGGGGACTTTAGAGGCTCTGAAACGCCCTGAAAAGTGGCCGTAACCGGCGAAGCGGGTTACGAGGTGATAGAGCACTTCGCGAGCTTTCCGACGCTTCAAACGGTTCGTCAATCGGACACCCGGTTCTCAAGTTATGGCCTCCGGAAGTTTGTACTCCTGAAATAGGAAAAATAATTTGTATCGGATACATAAATGAGCTACAAAAGGGAGCGACACGTGTTGATGTGTGCTTTAACATGTCATAGAAGGGAGATAAGGTCGGCTACACCTTATTGGGTGGTTTTAGCCCATGGTTTTGTAATACCGTTTGATGGTTTCTTGTATTGTATCTCCTATTTATGAGGTGTGTGAGATAGAGGTTGGGTGTAAGAGTCTTATGGCTATTGAGTTGCCTCTGAATCTCTGTTTAGTGCTACTCCTGCGAAGAGCTTGCTCTGCAAGTATTTTGTAATCTGTTTTTGATTGCTGAATAAAATATTGAGCTGCTTTTGGAGGGTGGGGTTTTTCTCCCGAAAGGGTTTTCCCCACGTAAATCACTGTGTTGTGGTATGAATGCTATTATATCTATTTCTATTTTCTGTAACTGTTGTAATGATCTGAAAAAGTTTTGCATTACCCTCCTCTCAAGGTTAGTGTAGGAAGTTGTTTCCGCTACTTAACTTCCTTACAAGTGGTATCAGAGCCTGATCACCTTTGGTTTCAATTGTGGGCAGTTGGGTTTTTTGAACTAATCCAGATTTGAGTGGGAGCTTGTGCAGAAGACACTTTTTGATCTTGTTGCAGGAATATTCAGATGGTGAGTTCGTCAGGGAGAATAGAGGTGGAGAAATTTAATGGAAGTAATTTTGAGATGTGGAAGCTGAAGATGGAAGATCTGCTAATAGATCGAGATCTTTGGGATGCTGTTGATGCGAATGTCCAAAGGCCCTCAGATCCTACTGCGGTAGCTCAGTATGATGTTATGGACCGAAAAGCCAAGGGTCTAATCAGACTGTGCCTGGCAGACTCTGTTCTAATCAATGTCCATGAAGAGAACTCTGCAAAGAAGCTATGGACTAAGCTTGGTGAGATGTATCAAGTGAAATCTTTATTAAATCAAATTTTCTTAAGAAAGAAATTGTATTCCTTGAAGATGGAAGAGGGTGGACGAATTGCAGACCACCTAGAAGCATTCAATATGATTGTGGCTCAATTAGTATCCGTCGGTGTTAAGATGGATGAGGAGGAGAAATGTCAGATCTTGCTTTGTTCTTTGCCTGATTCGTGGGATTCTCTTGTTATGGCTATCGGTAGTACTTCTGTTATTTTGAAATCTGAAGACGTGGTGGGTGCCCTACTCGGTGAAGAGATGCGAAGGAAGGTATCCATCAGTTCAAAGGAAGCCCTAACCGTTCGTGGAAGACCTAAGGAGAAAGGCAAGAAGAATGAGAAGCGCGGCAAGTCCAAATCCAAAGGGAGATCGAAATCTCCTGGAAAGTCCAAAGTCATTTGCTGGAATTGCGGTAAACCGGGTCACATCCGTAAGGACTGCAAAGAAGAAAAGAAGAAGAAAAAGAAAAAGTTTGATTCTGATTCTGAGTCTGACAAGGAAGATGGCGATGCATTTATTGCGGCTTTGGCGACTCATGCAGGTAATGATGCCTGGCTAATTGACTCAGGTGCATCTTTTCATATGACTTCCAATAGAGATTGGTTTTCTGAATATGAAGGATTTAATGGAGGTAAGGTGTACCTGGGTGATGATTCACATCTAGACATTGTTGGTCGAGGTAAAGTTAGAATCAGGTTTTCTGATGGTAGAATAAAAAGGATTAATGGTGTGTTGCATATCCCTGGATTAAAACGAAACCTGTTATCTGTGAGCAAACTAATAGATGCAGGTGTGCAGGTAGTCTTTTCTGAAGCAGGGTGTAAGATGATTAAGGGTGCTATGGTAGTTGCTAGAGGTGTCAGGTTTGGCACTTTGTATAAGCTTGAAGCATACACTATTGAGTGTAATAGCACTTCTGTAAAAAGTAAATCTGCGGATACTTCACTAGAAGATTTGAAGGTTTCACCTTCAGCAGATGGAAATGGTTTTTGGGTACCTAAGGGTGCTCTTTCGTCTGAAGCAAAGTTACCTGCAGAGAAGACTATGTTATGGCACCAGAGACTTGGCCACATTGGAGAAAAGGGTCTAAGGACCTTGAAAAATAAAAACCTTGTTGAAGGTTTGAATGACTGTAACCTTGACTTTGATTTCTGTGAGCATTGCATTTATGGAAAACAAAACCGCGTTCAGTTTTACTCGAGTTCTCATAAAACTTGTGGTGTTTTGGATCTTATCCATTCTGATGTGTTTGGTCCAGTAGATGTCTCTTCGATTGGAAAATCCACATATTATGTTTCATTTATTGATGATTTTAGTAGAAGGACATGGGTTTATTTTCTAAAGAGTAAATCTGAAGTTTTTAGTCGTTTTAAAGAATTTAAAGCAATGGTTGAGTTGCAGACTGGAAAGAAAATAAAATGTTTGAGAACTGATAATGGCGGTGAGTTTTGCTCTAATGATTTTGATAGATTCTGTAAAGACTGTGGAATTAACAGGCAGAAGACAACTCCGTATTCTCCACAGCAGAATGGAGTTGCAGAAAGAATGAACAGGACACTGATGGAAAAGGCTAGGAGTATGTTGAGTGGTGTTGGTCTTGAACAAAAGTTTTGGGCTGAAGCTGTTGCCACTGCTTGCTACCTGATTAACAGGTCTCCTACATCAGCTCTTGTTGATAAAACGCCTATGGAAGCATGGTCAGGTCACAAGCCTTCATTGAGACATCTTAGAGTTTTTGGTTGCGAGGCATATGCACATGTGCCAAAGGAGAAGCGAACAAAGTTGGAGAACAAGGCTGTGAAATGTATCTTCATCGGGTATAGTTATGGTGTGAAAGGATACAAGCTTTGGGACCCTGTTGCACAAAAGGTAATTCACAGTAGAAGTGTTATTTTTAGAGAAATTAAGTCTCCTTCTGTTACATTGCAGCTAGAACAGACTAAAAAAGAAGATGTGATTCAACTTCCTTCTACACCTGAAAGAGTTGAATCGAGACCCCTAGATAGGCAAGAATTTGAGGAGAGCTCGTCTAGCTCTGAATCTTCAGAAGAGGAGGAAGAACCTCCAACTCAGCTTGTTCGAAGGTCTACAAGACATAGACAACCACCTGAAAGGTATTCACCTGATGATTGGAGATGTATTTTTGCTCTGAATACTAGTGTGGATGAACCAAAATCTGTAGAAGAGGCATTAGGTATGAATGATGCAGAATCCTGGAAGATTGCTATGGAGGAAGAAATGGCAGCTTTGAAAAAGAATGATACATGGGATCTTGTACCATTGCCTGAAGGACGAAAACCTGTTGGTTGTAAATGGGTGTTCAAGAAAAAGATTGGTTCAGATGGAAGCATTGAAAAGTATAAAGCAAGGTTAGTTGCGAAAGGCTACTCTCAGGTTGAGGGTGTTGATTACGGTGAGATATTTTCTCCTGTTGCAAAAATGACGTCCATTAGATTTTTGCTTTCTATTGCTACTACTTATGATTTAGAGGTTGAGCAAATGGATGTGAAAACTGCTTTCCTTCATGGTGATTTGGAGGAAGATATTTATATGACACAGCCGGAGCACTATGTGGTGAAAGGCAAAAGTAATTTGGTCTGTAAATTGAAGAAATCTTTGTATGGCCTCAAACAAAGTCCTAGGATGTGGTACCAGAAATTTGATACATATGTGTTGAGTTTGGGATTTGAACGTTCTAAATCAGATCACTGTGTTTATTATAAATCTTATGGTGATCATTTCTTATTCATTGCATTGTATGTTGATGATATGTTATTCATTGGCAAAGGGAAAGGTATGATTTTAGAACTGAAGTCTCAGCTCGCTGCTAAATTTGAAATGAAAGATCTTGGTGCAGCAAAGCACATTCTTGGGATGGAAATTAGAAGAGATAGGGCGAACAGAAAGCTATGGCTAGGCCAGAGTAAGTATGTGAATTCAGTGTTACAGAGGTTCAACATGCAGAATTGTAGACCATTGAGTGTTCCTTTTACAGTTGGAATGAAACTATCTGTTTCAGATTGTCCTACATCCCCATTGGAGATGGAAGACATGAGCAGAGTGCCTTACCAGAGTGCAGTTGGAAGCTTGATGTATGCTATGGTCTGTACTAGACCAGATATTGCCCAAGCAGTGGGAGTACTTTCTAGATATATGTCTAATCCTGGTAGAGTTCATTGGGATGCAGTCAAAAGAGTCTTCAGATATTTGAAGGGTACTTCAGAGTATTCTTTGTGTTATCATGGTAATTCAGTTGGAGACATGACTTCCCTTGATATCCATGGTTATGTGGATTCAGATTGGGCAGGTGATATTGATAGCAGAAGATCCACCAGTGCTTATGTGTTTACTTTGTTTGGTGGTGCAATTAGTTGGATGAGTAAGCGACAGGCTGTGGTTGCTTTATCCACTACTGAAGCAGAGTATATGGCAGCTACTCATGCTTGTAAAGAGGCCATTTGGCTTAAGAGACTGTGTTCGGATATTGGAATAAAACAAGGTACAGTGACAGTTTACTGTGACAGTCAGAGTGCAATTAGCCTAGCTAAAAACCCGACATTTCATGCCCGGACCAAACATATTGATGTTCAGTATCATTTTGTTAGAGATATGGTCGAAGATGGTAGGGTGAAGCTGGTTAAGGTGGACACTTTGATGAATGTTGCAGATGCTTTAACTAAGGCTGTGAGCACAGAGAAGTTCAGATGGTGTTCAGAGTCTATGGGCCTTATGGCCCCTAGCAATTGATTCATTGTGTTGACATTCCCTTCCGCTCATGCAAGGTGTTCGACAAGTGGGAGATTTGTTGGGAAAAATGGTGTCTCAACCTTGCATTTATGTGAGGTTACTATTTATAGTAAGTTTTTATTTGAGCACGAAATGGTGCGAAACTCTCCCTGAAGCTTCTGGTTGGCTAGATAAGCATTCTGGTAAAGTTTCGTCGCAAGGTCACAGCTAGTTTTGAAGATATTAAAGTTTTCGTCTTGGAGGGGTGCAATAAAATATTTAAACTTAATTTTGGGGACTTTAGAGGCTCCGAAACGCCCTGAAAAGTGGCCGTAACCGGCGAAGCGGGTTACGAGGTGATAGAGCACTTCGCGAGCTTTCCGGCGCTTCAAACGGTTCGTCAATCGGACACCCGGTTCTCAAGTTATGGCCTCCGGAAGTTTGTACTCCTGAAATAGGAAAAATAATTTGTATCGGATACATAAATGAGCTATAAAAGGGAGCGACACGTGTTGATGTGTGCTTTAACATGTCATAGAAGGGAGATAAGGTCGGCTACACCTTATTGGGTGGTTTTAGCCCATGGTTTTGTAATACCGTTTGATGGTTTCTTGTATTGTATCTCCTATTTATGAGGTGTGTGAGATAGAGGTTGGGTGTAAGAGTCTTATGGCTATTGAGTTGCCTCTGAATCTCTGTTTAGTGCTACTCCTGCGAAGAGCTTGCTCTGCAAGTATTTTGTAATCTGTTTTTGATTGCTGAATAAAATATTGAGCTGCTTTTGGAGGGTGGGGTTTTTCTCCCGAAAGGGTTTTCCCCACGTAAATCACTGTGTTGTGGTATGAATGCTATTATATCTATTTCTATTTTCTGTAACTGTTGTAATGATCTGAAAAAGTTTTGCATTACCCTCCTCTCAAGGTTAGTGTAGGAAGTTGTTTCCGCTACTTAACTTCCTTACACAAATCAAGAATGAGATGAGCGGCAGGTGGCTGAAAATTCTTCTCGTATCTTGATTTAGTGACTCAACCACCAATGGAATGTGCAGCTTCAAAGTCAATTTTTTCCTCTTTAATCTTAGCTTGCTTCTTTCCTTCCTCTGTCATCTACAAAACCCCTGTTGCAGTCTATTTTTCTTTCGCTCCAAAAACTTTCCTTAAAACTTATGTTTCACAAATGATAATCTCGACAAGACAACCACTCAATATTAAACAGCCAAGAAAATCTTACTCATGATTTCCATAAGTTGTCATCATTACTCTTCACTCGTGCAACATTACTCTGAAATGATCTTAAATGATCATGCATTTAATAACAAGTCACTTCATATCTGAAAACACGGATTCCCATGCCATACTTGCTATTAATGACAACTTTTAAATCATTAAGAAAGAATATTCCCTTTTCCTGCCGCCGTTAGCCATTCCTTAAAATCTGCGCCGCCACCTTATGAAAAGTCATATGATTTCCAAGAAATCAAACATTGAACTTTGAACCTTGAAGAACAACAGCAACGCAAAAACATATACATGACAAATATTGAACTTTGAACCTTGAACCCAAAAGGTTCAAGTTCAAGGTTGAACCAATGCTAAACACCAACAAACACTAAAAAAGACTTATAATGTCGTGCGAGGAAATAAACTTTAACATGACGCCCGTTGAACTTTGAACCTTGAACCCAAAAAGGTTCAAATTCAAGGTTCAAGTTCAACACAATGAAACTTGAATAAAGAAGACTGTGAAGACTTATTTGCACAGAAAATTCAAGAAACACAACCCGACCAAAGGACCGGTTAGGGACATGACTCAATAAGGCAATATTAAAATGGAAATTTATATGTATCGCCAACACCTAGCAAATAGTTAAGCATGAGATTGAATGTTTTGTTCTTATTGCAAGACTTTTGGAGGCAACTCCCTCAAAGTGGCTTATTCTATTTAAGTCTTTGCTATCTTCTTTAATATTCTTCTCTTGTGCTAATTCATTTCATCTCAAATGAAATAAGCAATAACAATCAAATTACCCTAACTTATTGAGTACTTTGTTGAGACATGGACCAGCTAGGACTAGAACGTAGGACCTTCCATACGCTGCTGGAGTGCTCTACCACTGAGCTACTGGCCCCTCTTGGACCAGTCCATCGTCGGTCTGGGTATGGCTTATTTCCAACAGCAACACCCCCCCTTAAGCCACACCTCTCGTGTGCTTGGGCTCCTAGCCTGGACCTGGCTCTAATACCATGTTGAGACATGGACCAACTAGGACTAGAACCTAGGACCTTCCATACACTGTTGGAGTGCTCTACCACTGAGCTACTGGCCCCTCTTGGACCAATCAATCGTCGGTCCGAGTGTGGCTTATTTCCAACACCAACATACTCTCAAAACACAACACACATTCAATAAATTTTGACAAGGCACTTAGCTTTACATTAAATGAGATGATATTTAGTTGTAATGTGCACCCCATGGTTCAATCCTAGTTTTTGCTAAAAAACCTAAGAATAAAAAACTATGACACTAGGAAATGACCTACACTACACTCAAGTTCAATCCCACATCTACGGTAGTAATTTGCACACCTATGATTTCAACCCCTTTCCTAACATATTGATCTTAGTCCATAGCTTAGAACTTTGCACTTTTGATCTTCAAATAATTGTTTGCTTATGACATCTAAGAAGAGTGTTCCTTAAAGGCATCAATAGAGAAATCAATTTGTAGAAAGAGTAATGCATTTATCTTACAACCACTTGCTTTAATCAAACCCTTGGATCTTACTAACTATTTTGAACAAGATGAAAGATGCAACAAAAATGCCAATGGCTATATATTTCCTTACAATCTCAAATGCTAATAAATTCTTTCTAAGCAAAAATGCAATAATAAAATCCAAAATGATGGATGTGGATATCTGAAATGAATTAAAGTGTGGTCTTCTATAAAACATCTTAATACCACTACTTAATATTATTCTCAAGTCAAAATAGTTAATAATTGAAATGAGTCAATATGGGCCATGATTTAATTTGAATTAAGCTTTTAGATCAAAGCCACAATTGCAGTTTTAAACCAAGTTTTGAATCACAACTATAATCTAAAACTATTTTGAACAAGCTGTAAGACCCACCAAGCAAAAATATCACTTCCTTGATATGTCCTTACGTTCTTAGATGGTGGATTTTAAACTATTTTGAACAAATTGTAAGACCCACTAACCAAAAATACCAATGCCTTGATATGTCCTCATGTTCTTGGATGGTGATGAAATAATCTCCCTGATAATGAAATGATCAGATAAGTGATGGATGTGGATGTCTAAAACGAAATGACAATAACTAATTGTGAGTGTATGTAGGCCCATATGTTTAAATTTGAATTAAGAGGCTTTGAGTCAAAACAAGAAGTGAGGTTTCAAACCAGATTCTAAAATACAGTTAGAATTTTAAATTAAGATCTAAAACAAATATGATAGTTGAATCCAAACTAAGGACATGTACTTATAATCAAGTGGGTTAAATAAGAAAACTTTTCAAAATTTGTACATTTTCTTAGAAAAACCTACTTATTTTCCAAATTTGTTTTGAAGTTTCTTTATTAGATATATTTTGTACATATGCTTCATTATCTAAGACGAAATGACAATAACTAATTGTGAGTGTATGTAGGCCCATATGTTTAAATTTGAATTAAGAGGCTTTGAGTCAAAACAAGAAGTGAGGTTTCAAACCAGATTCTAAAATACAGTTAGAATTTTAAATTAAGATCTAAAACAAATATGATAGTTGAATCCAAACTAAGGACATGTACTTATAATCAAGTGGGTTAAATAAGAAAACTTTTCAAAATTTGTACATTTTCTTAGAAAAACCTACTTATTTTCCAAATTTGTTTTGAAGTTTCTTTATTAGATATATTTTGTACATATGCTTCATTATCTAAGATTCAAGTTACTAAATTGCTGATGTTGCGTTAAATTCTTTTTTAGATGAAAAAGATTCAGAAACATCAAACATGAATTTCATTAAGGGTAGAGGCATCCAACGTAGGTTTCTTAAAAATAGGTGGGGAAGAAACCTATGTTGAAAAATCTCTCGGGGACTGTCCTGACAACTTGACCCAGTTGATGACGAACTCCCTCTAGTTGCTCGTGAACATGCTAGAGTTACCTTAACAATCTACACCGAGCATGAATGATCTAAAGATTTGGCTTCCTCAAACTAGGATTATATAAAGGAGTCCTTACTCCAAGAGGTCTTCCTCAAGCGCATGTTTCAGAATTTGAGGGCAAACTATTGTATAGTCATTTATCCATAGTGAACTAAACTGCATTATTGGAACTGTTTGGATTGATATTGAAGTTCCCCTACAGGAACCCACAAACAAATGTCTTATCAATATGAAGGGAAATAATGTAAGACTTCATACTAATGACCTAAGAATCCCAAGTTATGATTAGCATTCATAATCCAAACCCTGTCAAGGGCAAGATTAGCTTTCAGTGTTGATTTGAATACAAAAGTATCAAGAAGCTATCCATTGTAAAATAAAATTCCCCTGGCAAACATAATTTGAATGCAATCTGTAAGCAGCAAGCATTCTTGACCACCAAACAGCTGTGAAATATCAATTTTTTTAATAAGTTTGAAGGGCTTTAAGTAGCCAAAAAATCATCACCTTCATGATGCAAGTGCCATACTTTCCACTAAAGAATCCCAACTTGTACACTAAACATCGCTTAATAAAAGGTTGGATGCATGCTAACTTTAGGCAGCATAAAACCCCGTGTCCTATGTTAAGGTAATAATCTTTTTCCCTATTCAGAAAGTAGAGCACTGGACGATGTTAATTTGTCAGGGTATAATTGCACAAAACCAATGATTTTGAGCATGTCTGAAACTGCAGACTACAATGATCTCATCTGTTATTATAAAAAGGCACTAAAGCCTTCACTTGTTTAAAATTATTAGCAGAATTTTCGCAGGCATGTTGAACACTGAATCAATTGCCCTTGTTATCTACACTATACCAAATTAGCAAACAGTATTCCAGCTTTCTTTGAGGGATTGACTTGTGAAGGCTTTAAACTGCATGAGTTACACTTTGCGAATTCTCTGGTAGGCTCTCCTCCACCTCACCATCTTCACAAGGCTGCATATGAAAAATATGGTACTGCTTATTACATTCCACCAGAAGTTTCTTTTTGTAATGCCCTAAACAGCTTTCATATTAATGGTTGCAAAATGTCGAATTGAAAAATTAAAACCTACCTGTACGATGTCAAATTGTGGTGCTTGGACTCTTTTAGAACCATCTGCCATTCTTTTTGTGAATAAATGCAATGAATCATTTTGAGTGGAACAAGAAACCTGAACTCACATCAGCAAACATTCATGTAACTGCATTTAACTTAAAGCCTCCTAGAAAGAAGGGTCGGTAAACACTGTTGAGAAATATATCAGAAGTGTGAGATTCCAAAGGTTGTCAACACCTTCATAATATTTACCAATTCAAAATGCCAGTTCAGTACTTTAAAGTTTAATAATTTATGAATGTATGCAAGTCCAAAGAACTTTAAAGTTTAAACCATGCATACCTTGCTTTGAAATGCATAAGTTACAACTTTCTTGCAGTGTGCAGAATACACTGTTACTAGTGCAGGACATTGCAGTAACATATTCTCTGTGGAAAATAAAACATGTTAGTATTTAGTGTGACAACCGTATTACGTTCAGGAAAGCAGTAAAATTTCTGTGCACAACTTAAGCAACAAGTTGTATGCAATGAACTGGATAACCAAAATGTGGGAGCATGTTGTAAAAAAAGGGATCAAAATCTAATGTCTTCTTAATGCATTTCTATTTGAAAATATAAAATAAGTGTAGACTAATCGGGCTTCACTATACCAGGATTTAGACTGCTGCAGGAATTCAGATTTAGTTCAACAAGCTCTGGACAATCCAGATACAAGGCCTGCACACCACATCAAGGGGAAGTAAGCAAAGCATGATTCCAAATTGCAGTGCTGCTTTTAAAAGGATCATATTTCTGGATCCCACTTTTTTCTGTTGAAGAGCAATAAGTCAAAAAACAATACATACACGGATGCCAGAGCAGCCCCAGAGGCTGAGTTTCTTAAGCCTCAAATGCTTGATTACCAATCTGTTGGATATTGTATTTGCTTTAGAGAGTATATTTAGCCTCTGCACACTATGTTGAGCTTCACGTTCTTCTAGTTGTTGTCTGACAAGGTCTGTAGCTTCATTGCTACAAAAAGTATGGCATTTGTATTCTATAGTCATTCCACAATCTAGGAGCTCAAGGAATGGTAGTTGTGTAGCCACCATTTGAAGGCCAGCTGAATTGAAATAACATAATGAGACCCCAATTTAGCTACCTTAAAAGGCACTCCACTGTCCAAAGAAAAGTTAACTCTAATATTTGACATTACCAGCAGAACTCTATACATTGTGACCCAATGTATAGTTGACATTTACCTATGGATACTTTACGGCAGAGAGCAATGAGAAGCTTAGAGAGAGTGCCTGAGAAAGCACTGCATATAATGCTAAGTCCTTTGTCTGTGATACTTGATCTGCATATTAAGCAAAAATATATGATTATGAAATATTTGAACTTGGCCTGATTCAGGGATCTCCAAAATGCAATCAGAAAGCATGGTAAATTTTGTTCGCAAAAGGAAAGTACAACCTAAATATGCAGTCCATAAAACATTACCAAATACTAATTATCTATTACTTAGAAATATGCTCTCACCCGCTCAAGTCTAGCATTTGCAAATTGTTCCAACTTGATGCCAGAGTAGCCACTGATTCATCAGTAATTCCTGACCCAAACGTTAATGAAAGCATAGACAAAAATCTGCAATGCAAATTAACCTTCCTTAGACAAACATCTACAGAAGAATTCTATTCTAAAAGAATAGTTGATATCGAATGACTATCCATCGGGTGGTTTTGAATTTTATTGCAGATACAGAATGACGTTCATTTTAAACAGAATCACAAAACAGGCACCATAAGTTATTCACATGTTAACATGGTTACCATTTATAAGTGCGGGATCTAAAACTCACCTGAAATTTGAACTTGCAAGTGCAAGCACCAGAGAGTTGTCCAAACCGACAGAAGCAATATGTAACTTGGACAATCTCGGACAGCTTTCGCTCAAATTGTCCATCATATTACAGAGGTCGGTTGAACCATCATCTTCGGGTGAAAAATCAAGCGACAACTCTGTCAATGCTGGACAATTTATGGCCTGAGGGAACAAGAACAATGTCGTGTTTAGTTTGAAATTAAAAAGTCTTACGACATGAAGAGGAATTCAACACTAGCAAGTAATTTAGTATCAAGCCAATTTGAATCGTAGGAAGATAGAGAAATCAAAATTATTATGAACTTCGGCAGAAAGCACTAGACAAAGATTGAGTTAGTGCAGGATTAGTCCAAACTTCAACCTTACCAGCAGATTAGAAACAGAACAATTAAATTGCATATGGCTCACCATGGTGCTTATCATATAACAATCCGCCATCCAAAGAGTTGCAAGATGGGTTGAGCATAAATGAAGACTTCTGATGGCTTTACAACTTTCCAGCTTGAGGCTGTATATTGACTTGCATTCAGCGAGAAAGTGGCTTAATCCATCCCTAATAAGCCACAAAATAGACAGTGTATCAGCTCATCTAATACATTTCGTTTTGGTTATCAGCAGATTGTTAGATCTTACAACACATGTCTGAAAGAATTACACCTTACCCTGTTACCATGTTGACTCCACCATGCCTGATCTGAACTTCCAAGGAGGAAAGACAATGTGTTGAACAGGCAATGGATCTCAGGAAGTTGTCATCAATTTCACTGGCATTATAATCAAGAACCTTTCATTTGTAACTGATATGAACAGAGAAAGAGATAATGTATAAAAAAAAACCCAAAAGTTAAGATTAAAACCTTCTGGCATCTAGGGTAAGATGCACAAGATTCGGACATTTTTGAAGCATTGTAGGGATGTATTTATTTTGGTCTTGTGTAACCACCAGTTGAGTCTCTGTAACAGTAGACCAAACATGGCGAGCATATTGGCTCCACTGGGTACACACCATGCTTGCCACCAAGAGGGAGGATGGGGGCATTCTTTTAAAAATTTCCACCAGGCAGGTCCTGGAAAGCCAGCTTGGTGCACCCTGATCGGGTAAATGCATACTGCAATAAAACAAATGGTATTTAACTTAGTTGAGACCATTTTAAGTTACTGTTATCATCATTGACTGAAAAATATTTACATAGCAAAAATCATCATATTGCAAACCATTGCAAGAATCCACAAATAGTAAACAATCTGCGAAATTAAACTTCCTGCCGCCTCCTTGGGTAGTTTAGATTAAGTTTGTTACATGGATATCATAAAAATGAAATAGCAATTTGGTTTTCAGATTTACTTGAAAATTCCTTTCAGAAGAGTCGGGCCACATTTCATTAACCATTGTGAATGGGCAAGTACGAATATAAAAATCATGGGTAGCTAGGGCACAAGTACACTTAACAAACCAAAACTATAATGCATTTAAACCTTAAACCATCAAATCACTCGTAGAAGCTAGATAATACATGCCCAGAATTCCACGAATGCGGAAAAATTGAACCGATGCAATCTAAAATTTATCAGCAAATTTTATTTTTTTGCATTGCCTGTGGACAAGTGATTAATTTGCATAATCCCTGAATCTCGACACGAATATATTATATATTATATGATTATATTCGCCATGAGGAACGAATATCAGAATATGCCAATACACCCTTTAAAAACGTTAGGCAAGATAATCCTCCCTGATCTCGGCATCTTATTCCTCCCATTTCAATCTGTATTTATTCATGTATCACCATTCTAACATGAAAAGTTAATTGGTTATGAATGAATCCATGGGAAATCAAATCTGATTGAATTCAGACTTCAATATGAGATCAGGATTTTGTTCATGATTTTTTTATAGAATGAATATCCCTGAAATCCTCATCATTAGCAAATAAATTTTACCTAAAAAGATACTCTCATATGAAATGACAAAACAATCTAATGTATAATACAAGATCCTATATTAAAAAGTTAAATCCCAAAAGGAAAATCAATTTAAAATAAAATAACCACCATAGATGAAAGGTTAAAAATTTGATAAGGGAGGAATCGCAGATAAGCAGATCATTCAGAGTGCCATTGGCATCGGACGAACTACTTCAGGATGATTTCCAGTCAGCCTCAACAGGAAATTTATAGGCAAAAGGAGGTCCCACTGTGCTCTTACGATAACTTAATGTTCGCATTTGCTTGACTTGTGTACATTATCATTGCGTCTTCCTCTCGGAAGCATTTTCCAGTGTGCTAATATGAAATAAACCCAAACTGGTAACTATATTTTCCTAGTACCCCCCAAACAGTCTGATCCAATGAGTTTTCATCTTATCCCCGGAAGACAAACCAAGCAATAAATACAGTAGAAATCTAGCAATGACAATATTAATGATTGGCAACAATGAATCAAGAATCCGGTTGCTTTAAGCTGATTTCACTGTCATTTGATCGCCCACAGGGAAAACCAAAATACATAAATTGTTAAAAAAAAAAAAGTATGATAAAGTAAAAAAAAAAAAGACCCACCTATCCACAGAATCCATATCCACGTCAAGGACAGGGCGATTCGAGGAATCAGAGGGAGTGAAAGATGATGCTGAAGATCCCCAGCAATGGACACGCTTACTGCCATGGCCAATGCCTTTGAGATCGAATCGAGCTGGAGGAATCCCCTTGCCATCGCCATCTCTGGGCATGGAGAGACTCCTCTTTGCTCCACACACAGAGCTCGTCTGGCGAGCAGGGCGAAATGCAGGATGGGGAACAGTGTTGTGAGAGGGAGTATTGACAAGAGGATGGCTACGGCTAGAGCCACCCCTGTCAAGGATCCCTGTTTTTGCCGAATCCGATTGGGATTGGGATTGAGATTGGGATTGAGACTGGCATTGTGGTGAAAGGAGCTCGTCTCTCTTGAGAGGAGTACTATTGGACTCAATGTCGGTACAGATATGGCCCTTTTTAGGCAACCCACATCTCCCACAGTTGTAACTGCCCCTCTTACTGCCTTTCTTGCTCACACCCGCCCTGGAAGCCTGCTTTTTTTGCAGGCTTGCAGGAGTAGCAGAGGCAGTGGGGATGAGCACATGAGCTCTTTCAGCACCCACATTGTCGCAACTAGGGTTTATAACTGGTGCATCGGCTGCTTCCTCTGTCTCTGATATTGGGTATTCATAGGTTTCGTCGAATCCATTGAATGTGAGGTCCTCGGCGAACAATTGTTCATAGTCTAGAGTTTCTTCTGCAAGCAAGAGCTCGTCCTTCATGTTTGACAGGAGTGTTAGATGATCCAAACAGCAAAACAGAGATGTTATGTTATTGATGACCACTGCCCCTGCTGAGTGCAGACAGAGAGCATAAGAGGCGAAAATGCGCGGCAAATGGATTGATATAAAAATTATGAAGTAGAGAATGGCAGGCGGGGCTTGTTTGGCGGGTTTTTTTTTCCTCCACGTTACTACTGATACGTACGTTTCTTTAATGTTTCCTTTCCTAACGTTGCATGGCTCGGGCAACGAAGGTCGTCTCAACAACGAACTCTTTCTTTATATTTTCTCTCACAATAAATCATTTGTAGCCTCTTTTGAGGTCTCCTAAATGGACCATGTGACAAGCCTAACTCAAACATGGGAAAATGGGGGAAGAACCTATTTGCTATACAATGAATTTAATAAAGAGAATTGGACTTTTGCAAAGACTTTGAAAAGTGGGTGGCAATGTGTGCTTTGGTTGGTGCATTTGTCTTAAGTAGTACTTATGTTCGTCTATAATTACGTTTTACTTTTATATTTTTGTTTTAAATTATTTTTGTGGAATTTGTTTAAGTGTATGTATATCCAATTTATCTTTAAAGTCGTATTTCGGGTGGTTTAAGATTTTTTAATGGTTGGAATTAGATTTTTTTTGTAGTAAATATCATGTTAGGTGATGAAGATGACTTAAAAGCATACTCAAAAGTTTGTCTCGAAACTCTAAATCCTAAATTTTGTTTCAAGTACACTTAAAAGTTTGGCTTTCATATTTTTTTAGAATTTGTTTAAGTATATGTACATCTAATTCATCTTTAATGTTGTATTTTGGATGGTTTAAGGTTTTTCAATGGTCAAAAATTAGGTCTTCTATTGTAATCGTCAAATTAAGTGGTGCAAATGGATCCAAAACATACTTAAAAGTTTGTCTCAAAACCCTAAACTTATTGTCGATTACCATCCTTAATACATCCTATAAAATAGTAGCTAGAGTATTAACACGAAGAATTAAGCACGTCTCCCAAATAATTGTGCATCGAGAATAGATTGGCTTCTTGGGGGGGAGATTTATCTTAGACAATTTGATTATATCCTAGTAACAGCTAAATGGGATCAACAATCTACTCAAGATGCTCTAATTATAAAAGCTTGGTTTTGATAAAGCTTATTGTAGACACCTAAAATTGTCTCGTCTTTTATTTATTTAATTATTTTAAGCCTAATTCTTCTGTCAATTAAATAAATCTTTATTTATTTAATTAATTCGTTTATCCTCTTCTAGCCTTATTTCTCATTTAAATAAATACATTTATTTATTTAAATTATCCTTTTCCTAAATTAAATAAATACTTTTATTTATTTAATTATCCCACTTCTTCTGTTAATTAAATAAATCTTTATTTATTTAATTAATTCATTAGCCTTTTCCACTTATGACACGTGTCATTCATCTCTTAATTCCTACACTACCTACCCTCTCATTATTTTCTTATTTCCTCTACCTACCCTCTAATCATAGCCGACCATTTATCTTTTACACCTCTCAATGTTATCCCTCCATTTTCTTATAGTGTCTTCTATATAAGGAGATTATTCCTTCATTATCAACCCTAATCAAGCCTTCTAGCATTCGAACTTTCATATGCGATCAAGTCTACTTGCAACCACATTTTCGTTCTTTGTTGAGCTCTTGTGCACACATAAAATCTGAAAGCAAATATATCAAGCAAGATCAATGGAGATAGGAAGAATGGAGACCCAAACCATATTGGACATGTGATGGTATAATCTTTGTGATTTTATTTGGTTTACATTGTCTTAGGTAATCTTCATATGTTATGGTGGATCTTTGTTGTTGTTAGGCTAGGGTTTTGTGGTTGAATCTATTTTAGTCTTTCAATGTTGTTATTCCATTTTTACCATAAACACTTATGACCAAATTCATTGGCCTTTCGTTTTTTAAATGTTAAAATGGCTTGGCTTTGGACTAAAATTTGTGAACAAATCAACATGTTATTCAAAGATGTGATTGCTAGCGTGGTTTTTAATGGTTTTCTTTCTCCTTCCTTCCCCTTGCAAAAATCCATTCAACAAGGTTGCCCCCTTGCTTCCTTTGGTCGTCAAAGTGGATGTCAAAGAGTGCTTTGGTTGGTGGATGTCAAGGATGTGAATGCTAGAGTGGTTGTTAATTGTGTGCTTTATCATTCCTTCCCCTTCTTGAAGTCTTTCACCCCTCTTGAAAAGCAATAATAATTACTCCAAGGTTCCTATGGTGTCAAGCCTTGACTGTGTTGAAATGACTCAATGGCTAACATGGATGTTTAACAAGGGGGCCTTTGATGGTAAATGCAGGAGCAAGAAAGTAAACAAATGTCAAACTCTCTCAATCTTCCAAAATAATTTAGCATGCAAAATACAAAATATCAAAACTCCAAAACATGTGCATACTTATAAGAATATCTAAAATTTAAGATGCTTATTGAAACAAATCGATTCTAACAGATATAAAAATAACAGCAAAAGAGATAGGGTAATAAGAAATGTAGGCAAAGTTCTAACTAAACAGACAATGACAACAAAGAATTCATTCATTCACTCTGGAAGGTAAGATTGAATAAGTTAAACAACATTGCATCAATTACATATTCTTAATTAAACACAATATCGATGGGATCATCAAATGAAACACTTAAATTTAAAGATTTTTTAGACTTCTTTAAATTGGAGTGTCATACCCATGTGCTAAACCAATATGAGATCCTATGTAAATTCATTTAAACAAATATCCAATTATATTATCCACTATTTGAGCAAATGAATCCTATGCATATCAGTCTCACATGATTGAGAAAAAAACATTTTCATCAAGTAAATGTCTAATTAATTGATTGAATTTTTTCAAAAAATATAATCCTCAACAAATTCCACACTGAATAATATATATAACAACTATTTATATGCCTAGAAAATGAATATTCCAACCCTTAATTCTAATTCCTAGGTAGATTATATAGATATTAAAAAAAAATCAAAATCTTGAAATTAGCGATCAAGGTGTGATTAACTAGGGTGTCCAAATATGGAACTAAAAGCTAATTGCTAGATAAACTATAAGAAAACTATGTCCTAAATTAAAGAGAATTAACAAGTGGACCCTTCAAAGAGCACATTGTTATTTGTATGAAGGGAAAAATTAGAACTCGTGGCCCTAAATTAGTAGTTAGTGTCCTTGCATGAGAACTATAGTGCATATGTGACCCTTTGTGAAGTGTAGTACAATCCTTACTAAGTGTCAATCATGTGGAAGGCAAGGGCGGTGCTTTCTACCTTCAATTTTGTAGCATAATAAATTGTAACCTTGTACAATTTACACCACTTCTTGTACCCTTGCCTTAGCATGTTCCCTCACGACTTATTTTTACATTGAAATTGATGTCATATGTCTGCATGGTGATTTGAAACCTATCTTGAGATGAGTGCACCCCATCATTGTCTTGTTCACCTTGTTTTGGGTGGACAAGGGTGTTTGGAGCACCCTTGTCCCTGGCCCAAATTTGACCATAACGGAGTTTGCTTCCTGTTAGTCGGTTCCTAATCATGATGCCTCAATATGACCATTGGAGGTCAACCTAATTTGTGGAATACCTTGAGAACCCTATATAACAGCATTCTTCTTATTCATTTTTACATCTACATCTCCACATTCATTATCATCCACTCACATTCATTGAGCATCAAGGCAATATTTCATCCCACCATATCCTTCAAGCATTCTTCAAGATCTAGACATTATGGAGTAACAAATAACATCAAACTTAATGCAAGCATGTGTTTGTGATTGAGTCATTTATGTCTTGTCATGTCATGTCATGTTATTGCATCAACAAGTGATCACATTTAAAGAGCATTGTTGTCTTGGTGATGGAAATTAGGGTTTCGCTAATTAAGATAATAAAACCACTAATCTCACTAATCAACCAAACATTTAAAAAGGGGTAAATTCAATAGATCTAGCCATGATGCAATTAGGAAAAAGGGCTAAGATATTAATTAAATCTACTCGTTGTTTGTCTCTCCTTTTAGAGTCAAAATTGGGTTTGAAATATGATGTTCTAGGGTAAGACAATGGAGAATTAGTGAAAAATATTAATAACAAAGTGTTCCATATATCAAACAGAGCCACATAAAAAGATATGAGAAGAGGAAGTGAATTCAGAACCTATAGCTAAAAATCTCAGTCGAATTATTGGGACCAAGGTGGTAGGTCGCCCTAATCCTGTAATTTCTAGACAAGCAAGAGGGATGTTTTCCAGATTAGGGAGATGCACAGGATCCACTATCAGAAGACCGATAAAAATTCTCAAGACCAAGGTCGTAGGTCTCCTTGGTCCTCTGCTTTTCGCTCTTGTAAAAGTTAAACATGTTTGTCGTCGTCTATTCTGTCAAATCTTTGATCGTAGCTCCTGAATCAATTTCTTGCACACACGCACACACGGGATTGTGGATGGGGGTTTGCCTTGGGTCAAACCTTGGTTTAGGAATTAAACTTGAAATTGAAATGATAATTGGAATAGAAATAGAATTGAATTACAACAAGATTATTTCCTTTTGAGGGAAAGGCTAGATCTGAAATTGAATGCTTATAATTGAAGTTGATACCTTGATGAAGCTTAAATCCTCACACAAGGATTTAAGATGTCATGTAGAACGTCTTCATGGAAGTTTGATCATGAATACCATCTTCGATTCTTGAATTTGACTTAACCTCTCCTTTAATGCTTGACAAGAGCTTGATTACTTGCTCATTTGGGTTGAATTCGCTAGAGAGAGATCCAACCATCTTAGTCTTAGACTTCATAGACTTCAAATGAGAGGGGTAGGCCTCCTTTTACACTTAATCACCAAAATTCATTTGAATTTCTGGACCAGATTGACACGGGACCTAAATTATCTCACTTGGTGTGACCCTAGATGGGACCAAATTTGGGTCTTGATTAGGAGGACCAGGGTGGTGGAGCACCCTGGTCCTACTAATTAGGACTCAAATTAAAATAGGAGATGGAAGGGGAGTTGAAAATGCAAGTTTCTGGAGGGTGTGAGCAAAATTAAAACAAACATTAGGCACTGAAAGACAGAACGCCAAGGTGAGGTCTAGGTAAGGATGAAATTTTATTCAGATGCAGTTTACGAAGCTACATTTAGCCCCCACTTTAGTGAGAGTATGAGACTACACCCATACTCACAGTAAAGTACAAAGTCGCATTGGAAATTTTTCACCAAGATACCAAAGAGACAAGACACACAAAGCCCCAAAGGACTTTAGGATCTTACTACTCTAATATCAAGATAAAAGGGACAACACATGAGAGGGAAAAACAAGCATGACTATACTACCCTAGTAATATTTGTGCTTACTATAAGTCATGAAAAGACAAAATTGAAATACCAAAATACAAATCAAAAGGCTTAGTTTGCAAAGTAACTTGAATATTGAAAACACGTCATTGGTGTGTGCACAAAGTGTAACACAGAGCAGAGTGTACGCTCCCATGTTAAAGAGATTGTATATGCCTTATCAGGACCAATAGCTTTAAGGTAGCATGCATCCAAAATAAAGCACGTTACCATAATGAGATGCTCACAAGAAAGGAAAAATAAAAAAATAATGGTCACAAAACATATTAGGAAAAGCACATAAGGTATACTAACTTTGGGGTCAGTAATGTACTTGTGATAAATAATGTATATCAAGAATAATTGTATTGAATTGGCCTCATCCTCCGAAGGTAGTGAAACTATGGACACAATGGAAGAAGAGCACAAGCGATAACAAACAAATATCTTTTTGAGTCAACATGAAAGAGACCAAAAAGGAGATCTCCATGCTTTGCATCATCCCCAAGTAGACAACACGAGAGCACATTTATGAATAATAGCACATGAAGAGGGGAAAATGAAGCAAGGTGGATTGGATTGTTAATATGAAAATCAAACACTAAAAACATAAGAAGATGAAGCATGAACCAAATCACATAAAAAACATGAAGACAATGTTTATACCTTGCTATTTTACCTTCTCCTTCGGATGAATCTTGATGAAGTGAAGGCGCCCTTGGATGATGCTCCATTTGATGTGCTCCTCTTGCTTGCTTGATGTGGATGGCTCTCCAATGTTGTGCACAAATGAGATGGATCTTGAGGGATGTGGGGATGAGATGATCAAGTATGCATGGGAGATGATTTTGACATGATAAGAGTGCTAAGATGATTTTCCTAGGCTCAAAAGGGCAGCATAAGATTACTAGACTTGGAGATGAAGAATGAAGGGATGAAGTCCTCAATTTATAGGAAGAGGAGAGGAAAAATGGATGGCTAGGATGGATTCAAGATGAAGGGCTAGGATTGCTTATGAGCTCACACAAGCCCCAAGAGAGGGTGTGGAGACCAAGAGATATGCCTTAAACTCATTTCTTGTCTCTACACTCCTCAAGGTGCATTGGGAAGACATCCCAAGGTGCCTTGAGAAGAGCAGGGTGCATTGGGAAGACTTCCCAATGTGCTTTGAGAGGAGCAAGGGATGTGACATTCTTTGAAGAATGGTGAGGAGGAATTTAAAATTCTCCAAAAAGGGATGATCATGGGGATTGGAGGATAAGAAGGAATTAAAAATTCCTTGGGAGAGGAGATGCTTAGAGGAATGTGAGATTTTCACATTCACCTAGGAAAATAGCATTAAAAGCTAGTGGTTGGATGGAAGGGACAAGGAGTTGACTTAGTGGCTAATCATGATGATTAGCCACTAGCAACTCATTAGGAGGGGATTAGAGGAAGAATTAGGTGGGCTAGGATTTGTAGGAGGATTTGACTAGGAGAGAGAATGAGTGGGGGAATTAAAAAATAGAAGAATAATGTTAAGTGGGTTTAAGGAGTTTCTAGAAGACTTTAATAGGTTAATGATAAATTAGGAAGATGATTTGGAGGGGTCATGTGGGTTAACTAATTAATTGAAATTAACTAGCTAAGAGGAAGATTTGTGAGAATTCAATTTTTAGAAGAATAAAGAAAGGGATTGATTTATTAAATAAATCAGTCACATACTATAGTGACAATATTAATTATAATTAATTAATATTGAGGAGAATTTGAATTAACATAATTAAATTAATTAACTATGTTAAGAATTAAAAATAATAAAAATTATTATTTTTAAGTGTCTACATTTTGCCCCTCTTTTACGCAGCGACAAATTTGGCGATGCGTAGAAGATAGAAGAAGAAAAGGATGCCCCAGCGTAAAGCATGGGAGGTGTATGCTCCCTCGAGATTTTTTTTGGAAAAAAGACGAAAAATTCTCGAAAAATAGAGGACGAAGAATTAGGGTGGAAGGGATAAACGAGGAAGAAATATGAAGCAATCGTGAAAAATTTGGAAAGAAAAATAGGAGATGCGAGATCGCAGAGGAAAATGAGCCCTCACGGGGGCCTATATAAGCCACAACGGGCCCAATGAGGGGTCCTTGTTACACACAAGCCTTGGAGCTACTCAGAGAGAAGAAGAAGAGAAGGAGAGATGGACCGCATTCTAGTTCATGATCATCGTGCTGAGAGGATCCGACGATTCGACCGACCGACGAGATATGGACCACCAGTGAGTAGGTCTATCCCTCTTTTGAAATTTTTGATTTTAGGTAAATTTTAGGGTTAGAAACAGGGGTTAAGATTAGGTGAGGCGCTCGCGTTGATCATTTTTTCAGCGTGTGCGCCCTTAGGCTAGCACAAGCACTAGCGATCAACGCAAAAGCTCGTCGGGAGGTCGGGTAGAATAGGAGTTTTGGTAAGGGAATGGGGGAAATAGCATGGCTGCTCGTGCTTCAGCGCGAGCGGTCGCGCTTTGACGCGAGCGCTCCTATTGACTAGCCCGAAAGGGGGGTTAATAGAGGGTAGGATTCCTCTGTTGGCACGAGCGTCATGGTTTTGGCGCGAGGGTCTGGTAAATCAGGCGTGCGCCTGGGATGGGTGGAAATGCAATTTTGGCTTAGGATTTTGGAATGGGGGGAAGGGTATGGTTGGTTTCGGAGGTCAAGAGGGGGTTTTGAGATGTGAAAGTAATGATTTGGTCTAATGGATGCAGGTGGAGAGGGGGCCACTGGCTTCGAGAGAGCATTGACCTGCGACGATGAGCCTGTACCATGAGCTAGGCCGCGATGAGTTGGAGATTCTAGATGCCCTGGGATTGCATTATGTAGGCAGATGACCTAGGATATGGGCGCATACTGCTATAATGACTGCGCCAGTGGAGAGGTGGGATAGTCAGTATAAAACCTTTCATTTGTCGACTGGAGAGGCGACAGTGACCTTGCTAGATGTTTGGAGGATCTTGAAGATCCCTATTCGTGGCGTGATCCCTAAGTATCAGTTGGATGCAACTATTTTTTATCTGAGGGAGGCGTGCAAGTATGAGACGCCACCGATGCTAGATAGGAGCATGATGCACTTGGGTCGAGCGATGGGTATTCAATAGATTCCTTGATTGGTTTTGGTGATTTGTGGCTTCCTGAGTGGGCGGATCATACCAGATTTGGGTGGACACGGACTTCCGTTGGGGTGGAGCAGATGCATTTATTTCATGGTTCATGATGGCATCTAGTACGCGTGGGGGTCAGCGATGCTAGCCCAGTTGTATCATGACATGCATCTGATGGTTTACAGGGACTATGCCAGTTTATCTGCGAGGGTTACACTGTTACACATCTGGGCGTGGGAGCATATTGCAGTGACTTGGCCACTGGGGGTTCGGGATAGGCGGCCACGACAACCGTTTGTGGACAGGTATAGGGGACTGCTTCACTACACACAGACAACGTCCATGTGGTTTTGGAGGAGGATCCTAGATGAGCTGGCGCAGTTCACATGGAGGCTATTTTTGGGATGTGAGCGGTGGAGGGATGACTGGCAGTTGCACTAGGCAGGAGTGGAGATGTGGATTTTTGGGAGATCTATGTATATCATGGAGTACTATGCTCCATTCAGGTTGGCCCGATAGCTTGGGCAGGTACAAGATATAGTGGGGGATATTCCGATGTATCCTCGGATCACATGGGAGGTGAGGTATTAGGGGTCTACGGCGAGTCCCTTGGATGGTCAAACGAGCTTCCAGACAACATTTCACATAGTTTGGGATGAGCGGATGGGGGCAAGGGAGGATCCAGGCATGACGGGTGGATACAGGAGCTGGTGGGAGGGGCACTTGCCAGTGCGGCTTACCATTCCTGGGGTTTTGGATGATGAGGAGTTGGAGTCGGGGGTTGTTCAGGTGGTGGGTGGGGAGGATGATGGCCCAGGAGAGAGATTTGTAGTTCATGCAGGGCGTGGTGTGGGCGGACAACAAAGGAGAGTCCAGGTTGTGTGGCGGAGGGATCCAGAGGAGGAGGAGGGAGACAGAGAGGATGCCCTAGTGGGAGAGGTTGCAGAGGCCGCAGTTGGCAAGAGAGAGGAGGCTACAGTTGGTGAGGGAGGGGAGGCAGTTCCTATGGATATCCCTGAGACATAGGCGGATGAGAGGGGAGGAGTGTCGCAGGCTGAGTTTGATCATGTTCAGCAGAAGCGGGATACTTATAGAGCGAGGCTCCATTCAGTCGAGGACGAGCTACAGGTAGAGAGGGCTCAGAGGGAGAGCATGGGGGCAGAGGTGGAGCAGTTGACACGGGAGATAGTCGATCTGATAGAGAGTCTCCATACTGCCAGGACAGAGGTAGATGCCTTGAGGGTGGAGGGGGAGGAGGCAGAGAGGATGCTGGAGGAGGCCCGGATAGGTACAACTATCACAGGGCTCCAGGATTCTCTTCATCGACAGGATGCCGAGTTAGAGGGATTACAGGCCAAAGTGCAGAGGGTGGAGGTGGAGGTGACACGGCTGCAGGGGAAAGGGATGCAGCCCGACAGGCATTGGTTCCTGCAAGATTGGCGCAGATATTTTTTGATGGTCTGCAGCAGCGAGAGAGGGCAGAGAGGTCAACTCGAGAGGCACAATATTATACGGGGCTATATCATGGAGTAGTGCCTACAGGACAACGAGCAGCCTCGTACACTGAGAGTGTGTGGTCTCACAGGACCCATAGTCAGCAGACAGGGGGATCAATGGGTTTTCGGCCACCAGCAAGGGGCAGGAGGATCAGGTGGGGGAGGCACAATAGAGGGGGGTGGAGAGACAGGAGGGGAGAGCTAGCTCCTTGTATTGCTTGTGTATTATATTTTTGACCCTTCGGGATGATCATTGTATCATGACAGACACGTTTTCCTCTTCCTCTTTATATATATACATGATTTGATTGGTGACAGATGATGTGTAGCGTTTATTGTGATGGATTCTTTTTGTTTTTCTTATGATGTCATGTATGGATGCAATCATGGATGTGTTATGCTGACTTATTTGTGATGCAGAGTGGATACTTATACATGTATGTTTATGATGTGTTGCTGACATGGTTTTTTTTTGGATGCAGGATGAGTGATTTTTATGTTTTTATGTATAAATGCACATGTGCGGTGGATTTGTAGATGTGAAATGATTTATGATGCGATCTAAATGTAATGTTATATGGATGAATAAGTATCTTTTATTTATGTGATGCAACCTAAGTGCAACTTTATATGCTAAATGTTTTGTGGAAAATGACTATCTAAGTAATGCAATCTTATATGTTGTGAATAAATAATACAAAGAGGAAATATGCCAATAACAACACAATGATCTTAGATAGAAGATTATGGAATAGATGGGAAATGGGGGAAATTGAGAACTCCATGGGATTATTGAGTGTAGGATTTTATGGAATGACGGTGAGATTTTGTGCACAACAAATGTGGAGAGCCAACCTAGTTTTGATATTGCCCTGGGTGACTTGCACCACTGATTATAGAAATCAGGATGCCATGAGAAACCCAAGGCATGGACTGACTCTCAGATAAATGAGAATTCCTTACACACAGCTATGCAAGTTTTAAGAAACACTGATACAGAGTTGTGGGTACATGCAAGGAGACCCTCAAACACACCAATAACTCTTGTACACGAAAGGGTACGTGTTGACAAACACTAATACCCGGTCGTTGGTTTATACAAGAGAGATCCAAAACATGCCATGCTATGAAAATGTGCCCCAGTATGCGCCTATTGTAACAAATCTGGATATGGCAAACCCAGGCAGTCGTAGATAGTTGCAGTCGTAGGGCCAGATGCAAGTCTAAATGAAAAGATCCGACAAAATCTAACAAGTCAATTCTTCTATGACCAAATGATACCTCTTGCTAAGAGTGGGACTTAGGATGGAGGATTAGGTTGCCAGGCAAGGGAAGGAATCATCCCTAGGGCAAAGTGGACTTGTGGATTTAGGCAAGTGATTTTACGGTTTTGGAAAGTTACCTGTGGACTTGGGATTGTTTCTCAAGACTTCTTGAAGCTCAGTTTAATGGGACATTCCTTGTTCATGACTTAGGCGAAGACTCATCATCATACACGTGTTTTATTGGGAGGCGAAAAAGAAGGAATGTTGCGAATTGGTGGACTGGATGGTGGGTGATTTGCAGTGTCGACCTGATAGACAATGGATCCGGTTATTTACCTTGGCTCCTGCATGGAGGTTTTCACCAAGGTACTTGTCCATAGCGCTACAAAGTGGTTTTCACTGGTGGACGAATTTTTTTATTTTTATTTTTTCTGATTGATTTGTTTTTTTTTGTGTGTCACACGGCACCTGTTTGCCAGGTTTTCACCAAAGTGACGCTTTTTTCAGGATCTTTATATTTTTTATTTATTTTTATTTTTTGATAATTTAGGACTTTCTGAGGACTAGGCATAAAATCTTTTGAGATGCATGATATTCATTGGATCATCCAAAGGATTGCCTTCAAGAGCAGCCAACTGATAAGCTCATAATCCATATTTTATTGTGATTACATATGGTCCAAGCCAATTAGGCTCGAACTTGCCTTTCTTTTCTCTTTCTTGTAGATTTTTCCGATTCTCCATAAGGACAAGATCACCAATTTGGAATTCTCGGGTTCTAACTTTTTTATGATAACTCATGCGCAGACGGTTTTGATATACCCGGAGATGATTCAAGGCCTTGAGGCGCCTTTCATCTAACAATTCTAGCTCTTGTAAGTGGGCAATTCTATATTCCTCGTCTGGTAAGATATTTTGCAACGATACCCTTAGAGAGGGGATCTCGATCTCAAGGGGAAGGATGGCTTTGGAGCTGAAGACCAAGGAATAAGGGATGGCGCCTATGGGGGTGCGAATGGAGGTGCGGTAGGACCACAAAGCAAGATGGAGTTGGAGGTGCCAATCACGGCTAGCTTCATTGATTGTCTTTTTGAGGATTTTTATTAGGGTCTTATTAGAAGCCTCAGCTTGACCATTGCCTTGGGGGTAATATGGAGTGGAAAAGCGATGTTGGATGTTGAATTTTTGGCAGAGTTCTTTGACATCCTAGTTTTTAAACTGTCTACCATTATCTGTAATGATAACTTTTGGGATGCCATATCAGCAGATTAGATAGTTCAGGATGAATTTGGATATTTGCTTGCCAGTGGTAAAAGTGAGAGGGATGGCCTCTACCCACTTGGTGAAATACTCGGTGGTGGTGATAATGAATTTATGTATGTTGGAAGATGGAGGATGAATTTTCCCAATGATATCAAGCCCCCACTGTGAGAAGGGCCATGGTGTAATAAATGGCTGCAATTCTTGTGATGGTGCATGAATCTTGTCACCATGTTGCTGGCAAGGGATGCATTTCTTTACATAGTTATATGCATCTACTTCCATTTTAGGGCAATAGTATCCTATTCTCAAAAAAAAATTAGCCAATGTGAGCCCACTTGTGTGTGCCCCACAGATACCCTGGTGTACTTTGTGTAATGCCCATTCTGCCTCTTGTTTATCTAAACACCTTAGGAGGGAACCATCAAAATGCCTTCTGAATAGGGTGTCTCCAAGGATGGTGTAACGAGCACATCGGCGAATGAATGTTTGTTGTTGGGTTTTAGTGAGATGTGGGGGAATGGTGTTGTTTTGAGGAAAGCGAAGGTTTCTTGGTACCAAGGGGACTCGGGACCAATGAGAACACACACCATTTCAGACTTTGGTAGGTCATATGTCGGTATAAACAATTGCTCAACCAAGAACTCATACTTTTGACTGTGTGCGGGCATTTGAAGGAGGGAGCAAATGGTGGCCATTGCATCTGTAGCCCTGTTGTTTGTTCGTGGGATTTGATCAAACTTGATTGCCGTGAAATGCTGCTCAAGATCTTCAACCATGGTATGGTAGGGAAGGAGTTTATCATCTTTTGTCTGATACTCATCATTGACTTGTTTTATGACAAGTTGAGAATCACCATAGACTTGTAACTCCTTTATTTTCTAGTGGATGGCCAAGCGCAAACCTATGATGAGTGCCTCGTATTTTGCTATGTTGTTGGTACATGCAAAGGCTATCTTGTATGATTTCGGGATGCCATCTCCTTGAGGTGTGACCAATAATATTCCTACCCCCAATCCATTTTGGGTGCAGGAGCCATCAAAGTACAATCACCATGTGGAGGATGTGGTAACAGTCATAATGAACTCATCTGGTAATTCTGTGAGAAGAGGATGGTCCCCTGGAAGTGGAGCTTCAACCAACTGATTTGCAATGACTTGTTCCTCGATTGCCTTTCTGTCCACGTATTCAATGTCGAATTCACTTAAGAGCATGACCCATTTAGCAGTTCTACCAGTGAGAGCTGCTTTTGACAAGAGATATTTAAGTGGATCAATTTTAGCAATTAGTTTTGTTTTGTTGTTTAGCATTAGTGTCGGAGTTTCTGTGTGCTAAACACCAATGCCAAGCATGCTCTTTCAATGGGGGTTTAATTGAGTTCATACCCTACCAATGTTCAAATGATGTAGTAAATGGCATGTTCCTTCCCTTGGTCATTTGTCTGTGCCAATAATGCCCCCAATGCCACTGCAATAGCACATATATACAAAATAAGGGGTTTTCCAGGAGTAGGTGACATTAGTACTGGAGGTGATGTTAGATATTCTTTTAGTTTCTCAAAGGCCTTTTGGCATAAGCAATCACATTTGAATTCTGTGTCCTTGCGCAGGAGGTGTGCAAATGGATGGCACTTATCTGCTAGTTGTGAAATAAAGCATCTAACAGATTGTAGTTTCCCCTGGAGACTGCGTAGTTGTCTGAGAGTTTTCGGTGGAATCATTTCCATGATAGTTTTTACTTTTGTAGGATCAACCTCAATGCCTCTGCGGGAAACAATGAATCCTAATAATTTTCCCAATGTGACTCCAAACACACACTTTTTGGGAATTAGGCATGGTTTTTATTTTTCTAATCTTTCGAAGATCTGCTTTAGAATAGGGATGTGTTCTTGTCTTGTATTGGATTTGCCTAGGAGGTCATCCACATAGTCCTCCATAATTTGGTGCAAGAGGTCATGAAAAATTATTGTCATGGCACGTTGATATGTAGCTCCAGCATTTTTAAGGCCAAAAGGCATGACCCAGTAATAGAAAGTACCCCATGGTGTTGTGAATGCAGTTTTATGTTGATCCTCATTTGCTATTCTAATTTGGTTGTATCCGGAAAACCCATCCATAAGCGATAGCATTTCATGTCCTGTTGTAAGGTCGACAATCATGTCTGTATTAGGGAGTGGGAAATCATCTTTAGGACAAGATCTATTTAGATATCGGAAATCTGTGCAGATGCAGATGCCCCCGACGGGTTTGCCGACAGGTACAATGTTGGAGACCCATTCAGCATAGTCTATTGGTTTGATGAATTCTGCATCTAACATCTTTTGGAGTTCTGCCTTAACTAGGAGAGCAATATGCAGGTGCATTTTGCGCAATTTTTGTTTTACAAGTTTTGCATCTGGGTAGACAGCAAGATTGTGAACCACCAAGGTAGGATCCAACCCTAGCATATCGACATAAGACCATGCAAAATTGACTTTTACCTCTGCAAGGAAGTTGATGAAATCTTGTTTGTATTTTTCTGTGAGGGACTTAGCAATGAGCACATTTTGTGGGATGACTTCGGTACCCACGTTGATGCTATTTGTTTCTTCTATCAGCAAATTTGATATGTCTTATGGAAGGTAACCAATGGTAGGGAGGTCAAGTCCCTCATCGTCAAGTGTCTTTTCCAGGTTTTCACTTTCAGATACACCCTTTGTTTTTATTTTTTACTTATCCAAAGGTGTCTCAGAGAGATTTTCACCTAGGGAATCATGTTTTTTGCTTTGGTTATCTTTTTTGCGGCTAAGGGCATTGACCTGACTACCAAAGTATCCCTTTTCGTGCAGTTGAATGCCCTCGACTTTGTTACAATTTTCTAGATTTCGCATCGTCGGGAGAGTAATGAAAGCATTATCATCAGCACAAATGTCTAACATGGGTTTATCTCGTTGGCCCCAGTCTATGAGTTCAGGATGGACAAGATGTAGCTCATGTGAGGTGGAAGGGAGTATGAGGGAAATGGTATTAACATGAGTGTCAAAGAAGATATCATTTTCGTATTCATAAGGCATTTCATGGAACTCCTCTTCATCAGCGCTTTCGATATCCAAAGAAGGACTAGGAGGGGCACCAGCGATAGTAATCTTAGGCACCGGGGTGTACCCCAAGCCTCTGTTGTATTTGTAGGAGATAGGATTTATGGGTGCTTTTCTTCCTTTCTCCTTTGGTCTCGGGCCATGTCCTTTGTAACCCATTTTTTCAACTATGATTGATGCTTTTGGATACATCTTTTTGGATATTTTTGTTGGATCTTCATCCTCTTCCTGGTACAACCATTAAGAGACATTTGCTTCAAGACTCTCCTCATCAAGTGGGCCCCATTCCTGAAAGGTGGTGTTTTGGCATTGCATGACTAGTTTTGGGTCCTTTTTGAGCTCTTTCAGTTTGCCAAATGACTTAGGAGAGAGAGGGAGGTTGCCTATTAATAAGATGTCCTCTAATTTGTATTCTCCACAACCATTGTCCAAGAAATTGATTTGATTATCTGGTTGGGATGAAATGGAGGCAACATTTGATGTGTCAGATGGAGGCGTTGGCAAGGGTCTATTTAGTGGGCAATGATACAAATGCTTCCCCTCTAATAGTTTGCAATATTGAAAAGGTTGGGGATCACCTTTGATAGTGATCTCTCTTCCATTATAGGGGAATTCGATGCATTGATGATAGGTGGAGCGCACAACCTACAAGGAGTGAATCCATGACTACCCGAGGAGAATATTATAGGGGAGATCAAGATCTAGTACTTAGCATGGGGTTTCAATTGTAATAGGGCCCACTTGAAGAGGTAAGGCGATCATGTCCTTCGAAACTCTTTCTGCATCATCATATGCTTTTATGGTGATCCTTCTTGATATGTCTACCAAGTCCTTATAAAGTCCCAATTGTTTTATTAGTTTGTATGTACATAGATTAAGTCCAGATCCACCGTCTATCCAAATACATTTAACCTTGTGTTTTTGGATAAGGGCTTCAATGTGCAAAGGTTTGTTGTGATCTTCATCTGCAGGAGCATCTTTGGAGGTAAACACAAGGTGCTGCTGGGCAGCAAGGTTTCCAATGAGAGCTTGGAATTGAGTAGCATTGATGTTAGTAGGAACGCGGGACTCAATGAGGGCTTGTTCCAAAATTTCCTTATGTACAAGGGAAGTCTTGAGAAGTTCGAGAATGGAAATTTGTGCAGGGGTCTTCCCAAGTTGGTCCAAGAGGTCATATCGGCGGGTGGAAGACATGGGTGGGGGGTTTGGTGGGGGAGGAACTCCTTGGATAGTGACTTTGCCTCGACGTGTGGTTACATTATAGTCATTTTGGGAGGTGGAAGGCATGGCGCCTTGAATGACTATCCTAGTTGGATTTGGTCTACTTTGGGGAGGGGGAGGGTTAACTCCTTGGATAGTTATGACGTTAACATGGTTGTCTATGGGCTTGATGTGACCCACTAAAGAGTCAAAGTCGGTTATGTGATTGGTATAATCATAACCCACTGCGTTAGATGATGAGCCTTTTCCTTTATCGTGCTTTGGGAAGGGTTCCTAGTACATTTTAAGTTTGTCATTGTTATTACCAGGTTCTGCATTTGCTACTTCAATCTCACCCCTGTCAATGAGATCTTGTATGTAGATTTTGAGCTTCATGCACTTTCGTGTGTCATGTCCCTTGATTCGATGATATTCACGATACTCATTCTCATTATACCATCTAGGTTTGGGTTGATTGGGGTCAAACGAGCAAGTGATCAGAAAAACCATTGCGTCTACTTGAACAATTTTTTGAAACATCATTTCAATAGGCTCAGCAAGAGGAGTGAAGTCTCTTAGAGCTCTGTTATTTGATCGGGGTGGTCGTCCCTGGACTGAGACATTGTTGTGAGGTTTTTGGGATTGATTTTGGTTGTTTTGGTTATTGAATTGATGATTATTGGTGGTGGATTTTTGGGGAGCAGCCACGGTTTGGACTCAGTTTGCATCAGTTACACCATCGTTGACCACATTTTTGTTTTTAGACCAGAATTTTGGCTTGTCGTTATGATAAGAGGAAGAACTTTGTGTTGATTTATAGTAATGTTTCAAGGTTCCTTCCTCCAACAAGACACGTTCGAGGGCAAGGCCCTTATCGGTCAATTTTTAGAATGATTTGATACATTGGGATGTCAAGGGTCTTGAAAGTTCAGGCACCAAGCTCTTTTGAAACAATTCAATTTGATGTTGTTCTGGCATGTCCCACTGGAATTTCTTGATAAGATGTCGCCATCTTTGTAGGAAGTTGGCAAAAGTCTCTCCGGGCCTTTGTTTTGCGTTACATAGGTCCATCATAGAAATGTCATTAGCCATGTTGTAAGCATAGTGGGCCACAAATTTCTCTGCCAAGTCTGGAAAGGAGACAATGGAGCCTCATGGTAGAGATGAGAATCATGCTAGGGCATCTCCTTTGAGACTCTTGGGAAAAAGTCTGCGAAGATATAGGTCACTATAGAAGACTTCTTGACATAAGATGTGAAATTCCCAAACATGGTCACGGGGGTCTCCTTTGCCCTCATACTTGGTGAATTTCTAGGGATCTCAAACCCTGGAGAGTAAGGTGCAACTGTCATAGACGGGTCAAAAGGACAAGGACAAAATTCCTCAAATGAGTAAGGTTTCCTCTTGTTAGTCCCTTCTTTCATGTCCTTGATGATATTTTTCATGTCTTGAATTTCCTTGATGAGGTCTTGTTGTGGATTTTGATAATGATGAATTGTATTTGCTCCAAGAATTGGATGAGTCAAGGAAGGTGCGGCACCACCAATGTATTGATATACTGAGGAGGCGGGAATGTGAGATGTGATGACTGATGTTGCAGGGACTTGGGTGATAGTTGGTTGGGGTCCGCAAATTGTTGTGACAGGATTGAGTACGGCCTGGATAAAATTTGCGAAATTGTTGATAGAAAAGGGAAGTTTGTGGAATAGAAATATGTGGTTGAATGGAAGGAGGTGGTATAGAAGTGTGTTGGAGGATGGATGAGATCAGATTTGATAGTGGTACAGATGGTAAAGAGGAAGAAGGTGGGATGGAGACCACGGTGGGAGGTGTCGTTGGTGGCATTGATTGAGCTTGGATGATTGATGAGGCTGCAATTGATTGAATTTGAGTAGTGGGTGCAACACTTTGTGTGGACGTAAGATCCCCTTGTGGTTGTTGGCCAAGAGTGGATTTATCAAATTCAGGTGGAAGTTGAGCTCCATTTTCAAGGAGAGTCTTTAGAAGTGCAGTAGGATTGTGTTGGATGAACTTTTCAATCATCTCTTGGTTATAAGAGTCTGCTAGGAAAGTTTGCACTTCCGGGGAGAGTTCATCTTGGCTAACCATGTTAGGATTTTGGCTTTGATCTTGATTGCTAGGTTGCCCACTTTGTGTAGGATCTTGCACGGGATCTTCATATGGGACACTAATGTCCAACATGCCATATTGTTGTTCAACCATCTTTTTCTTTTGGGATCGAGCTGTGACCATACACGAATAACCTTAGAAAAGCTTGGAGGAGGAAACTTGTGATGAAAGGACTTAGCAAAATGTTTGTGGAATTTTTGGATTTTGTCTTTGGATTTTGTCTTTGATGACAAGGGATTTTGTTGATTGGTGGGGTTCTTGGATTAGAGCCCAGATTTTATTAGGATTTTGACACCTTAGTCCTTGGATGAGGATTTTAGGTGGTGGATGAAACCACAAGCAAGGTAATGACCAAGTTGGGTAGAATTTAGACTTAGGAATGGTGATTAAAAAGCCTCTCTTACACCAAGGGTTGACTAATGACCCTAAGCAAAGTAAAGACGTGAGTTAAGAGTCTTGATCGACTCAAAAAGGATTAGGCAAAAGGTACTTGAAGAGGATTCTTCTTCAAGCACGAGATCCAGTTGATTAATGATGAGGTCTAAATGAAACTTCACAAGGCATGTAACCTTAACGTGAGGTTAATATTGGATTAGAGGATGATTGGATTTGGATTTGGATAATTGATTTGATAGTGGTGAGAGATTGATTTGATGTGCTAAGTCCTTAGGAAATTTGAGGATGATTGATTGAGGAGGTGTGATAGTGATGACTTAGAAGAAACTTGATGACTAGGTTGTTCCTGACATGAACATGACTCAAAAGAGGATAGATTCGAATGGCAAGTTATATGAAGGGACACGACCACCCTGATTTGGACGATAGTTGGTGCTTTAAAGGACGAATCTAAACCTTGATGGAGAGCATGGACTCTTAGTTTATCACTTGGGCTTATGAGACATGGGATGAACAAAGTTTGGACACAATTTTGGACTTTGGTGTGGGTAATGACTTGGACAATTGTTTGTGTCTTGATAAGTGTTTTTTTTAGCAAAATGTTTGGGGGATAGTGATGTGTCTTTAGTCTACTCTTGGAAAGTATGTACCAAACAAAGCAAACACAATGATCAAATGCATATTATCTCAAAGACACTCATGCTCATACACAACATTCTTAAGGCTGGCAAGGACAATAGTCATTGGATCCCAATTTGTTTCCCAGCTACGCCTACCCAGAGCGGACACTTAGATTCTTGACCCCACTGGCTCCCCTCCACGACACTCACTTCTCCGGGCCAGCCAAGCATAAATTCCCATGAAAACTCCTCATGGTGAACTTTGTGTCTCTACTAAGGGCCGTAAAAATATGGGCGGCTTCGGAGGTCCGACCTCCTGCACCAATGACTAGAAGGTTTTTGGCCACTATGAACAAGGTATTTAGTAAGTCTTCCCATTAGGAACTACCCTTCGTAGTCGCGCAAGCACAATTGAGGCCTGTAGCCCAATGAAACACCAAGAACTTAGTAGTCACGCAAGCATGATTGAGATCTCTAGGATCCTACTAAGCACCCAATGTGAGAGTGAACTCTCATATAGCCCCAACCATTGAACCTTTCGCAGTCAATGGCCTATTTATTATAGTGAGTTGGGAACCCCAGGTCTGGGTGTACTCACTTGGGTCATTCCCCTCTTACCTTCTCAAAGAGCAAGTTGGGAGGGCAGGCCCGTTAGAGGTGAACATGCAATCAAACAAGAAAAGGTTGGAGGGTCTGGATTTTTGATCGTCTAGCTAGACGAAAACATACTCTCCTACCTTTACGCTTTTCTTAAAACATGTAAAAAAATGATTCATTCCCTTTTAATTAACATCTAGGTGCCTAACTTAAAAAAATGCACAATGTTTGGTTGAATCTGCTAGGCAACCTGCAAAAAACGGGATTAGTAGTTTTTTATTTTTTATTTTTGAGTCTTGGATGGTCGAATTAAACTGCAAAACTAAAAAGATAGAAATTAGTCCTAACTGTACTGCACATACAGCGCACGCGCTGAAATGCTTGCACAGGCGCCAAAACACTTGCGTACGTGCTAAATTAAATAAAACCAGTAAACCAAGAATGACATAAAACACAGGACAGAGGAGGGCTTTATACCTGTCTATCGTGTTGATCAGAAACGCTCGCGTTGAAACGCCCGTGCTCGTGCTAAACCTGAAAACAGAAACCTGTGGGAGTTAGTGGGTAAAAATTTTAAAATTTAAATTCAAATAATTGGACGAGAATGACATAAAAGCGCTCGTGCTGATTTAAATCAGCCACGCCAAAATGCCTACGCAAGTGGTAAACAAACAGATAGATAGCAAAAATTTTAAATTTTAAACAGTGAGTGGGAAAATTTTAAAATATGTTAGGGCAGTCGCGCTGGTGCGCTATCGCTCACACTGAAGTAGGTTTTCTATCATGCTAAACCCGAGTCGCTCGCGTCGATTTGTAGTCTCTCACACTGTTCCGGAACCTGTGTCTCACAACTCACAAAAACTTAGAAAAAACATTAGTTCTTAGGGACGTGGGTCCCACCGGGCGTGCCAAAATGAAGAGGGGAAAATGAAGCAAGGTGGATTGGATTGTTAATATGCAAATCAAACACTAAAAACATAAGAAGATGAAGTAGGAACCAAATCACATAAAAAACATGAAGACAATGTTTATACCTTGCTATTTTACCTTCTCCTTCGAATGAAGCTTGACGAAGTGAAGGCGCCCTTAGATGATGCTCCACTTGATGTGCTCCTCTTGCTTGCTTGATGTGGATGGCTCTCCAATGTTGTGCACAAATGAGATGGATCTTGAGGGATGTGGGGATGAGATGATCAAGTATGGATGGGAGATGATTTTGACATGATAAGGGTGCTAAGATGATTTTTCTAGGCTCAAAAGGGCATCATAAGATTACTAGACTTGGAGATGAAGAATGAAGGAATGGAGTCCTCAATTTATAGGAAGAGGAGAGGAAAAATGGATGGCTAGGAATGGATTCAAGATGAAGGGCTAGGATTGCTTGTGAGCTCACACAAGGCCCAAGAGAGGGTGTGGAGACCAAGAGATATGCCCTAAAGGCATTTCTTGTCTATACACTCCTCAAGGTGCATTGGGAAGACTTCCCAAGGTGCCTTGAGAAGAGCAAGGTGCATTGGGAAGACTTCCCAATGTGCCTTGAGAGGAGCAAGGGATGTGACATTCCTTGAAGAATGTGGAGGAGGAATTTAAAATTGTCCAAAAAGGGATGATCATGGGGATTATAGGAATAAGAAGGAATTGAAAATTCCTTGGGAGAGGATATGCTTAGAGGAATGTGAGATTTTGAAAATCTCACACTCACCTAGGAAACGAGCATTAAAAGCTAGTGGTTGGATGGAAGGGACAAGGAGTTGACTTTGTGGCTAATCATGATGATTAGCCACTAGCAACTCATTAGGAGGGGATTAGAGGAAGAATTAGGTGGGATAGGATTTGTAGGAGGATTTGACTAGGAGAGAGAATGAGTGGGGGAATTAAAAATTAGAAGAATAATGTTAAGTGGGTTTAAGAAGTTTCTAGAAGACTTTATTAGGTTAATGATAAATTAGGAAGATGATTTGGAGGAGTCATGTGGGTTAACTAATTAATAGCTAAGATGAAGATTTGTGAGGATTCAATTTTTAGAAGAATAAAGAAAATGATAGATTTATTAAATAAATCAGTCATATATTATAGCGATAATATTAATTATAATTAATTAATATTGAGGAGAATTTGAATTAACATAATTAAATTAATTAACTATGTTAGGAATTAAAAATAATAAAAATAATTATTTTTAAGTGTCTATAGCACATGTATGACATAACATAGCTATGAAATATAGAAGAATTGAGATACAAATAGAGGAATGTCACAATGAATTCAACCTCTTTATTACCTTGCACTAACAGCGTAGTGAAGGTCATCTAAAGAGAACCTAACATAACACAAAACATATCAAGCAACCCATCATGGGGGAAGCACAATACAAACAAGCAAACACACAAAAGAGAATCCACGACATGAACGAAGCTAGTCAAGCAAATCATCCACCTCCCAATCTTTCTTAACATTATTTAGGGATGGTGGACAAGATGCAATAGGATACACATTGAGCATGATAGATGGAGCCACCACAAGCTCCAAACAAGGACCATGCTCTAACTATGAATCACTTTGTTTGTCACTAGGAGCTAGGGTTATATTTTTTGAAAAATGTGAAGATAACTCATGATTAATCTCAACAAGCTCATATATATCATAAAAAATATTAGGATCATTAGCATTAGCATGAAAAACCTTATTATCATCATCCACATCATCATCTAAATTAATCAAAATAAGGTCTTTAACATGAAAAAAAGTTGAACCATCATTTTTCTTGAGCATTTTTAACTTAGGTGATTTGAGTTGAACTTCCTCCCTAGGTTAGGCGAAGACTAAACAAATGGGACCAAGTCAACATTTGGTGTCTTCAAGGAGGAAAGGGTTTGGGAAACAAGCTCATGAGGCTTAGCATGACATCTTGGTCAGTGTTCTCTTGCACAATGATTCCTTTTCATTTTAGTTGAGACTTGTGAAGGTTGAGGATCAATCAACATAGGCTTTTTTTCTTCCCTTATGGGGGAGGAACAAAAGAAACCCCAATAGATTGAGAGATACATTATGCCAAGCGCTTTCCTTTATAAGACGTAGGAGGTGGGACTGTGGCATATATAGGAGGAATAGAAGGAGTAGGAAGACGACTAGGTTGAGATGAGGAAGAGGAATATCCATGGGTGTAGGGTCTCTAGGTTTACTCAAGGCCATCATCATCTCATTTTTCCATTTTTTATAAGATAAGAAAATGATGTCATTTAGAACCTTTAAAGGCTCAGATTGTTTAAGCCGACAGTAATCAAGTGTGAATTTTTCATGCTTCGTTGTGGTTGGAAAAGGCTATGATTAATTGTTACAATAGTGCCATTATGAGGAAATTTCAAACATTTATGAATTGTAGAAGGGATAGCTTTCATGGAAGAGATCCAAGGATGTCCCAACTTCACACAAAATTGATCCAATATAGGAATAATAGCAAAGGTGACATCTAGGCACTTAGTACCAACCTTAATAGGAAGAGTAATAGAACCAATAGTAGGGCAAGAAAAACCATCATACACCTTAACCACAACATCAAATTTATCATATGGTATTTGATGCAATTGTTGAGTAAAAAGATGTTCTCCAGTAATCACATTCACCATACATACTGGATCAATGAGCACCCCTCGTGAGAGTTTGTCTTTGATCTTTGCAATAATATATAATGGACCATCAGGTGCAAGAATAGTCTTACTAGGATCAAAGGTAATGCATAGGTCTTTTGTAGGTTTAGGTTTGTCAATGAGGTTCACAATGTTATTATATTTTATACCAAGGTCATTGGGAGAGAAATCAAGTGGCTCAAACTCCACAACAATAGTAAAATGAGAAGGCAATGGATTGGTGAAGATTTGGAGGTTTTGGTGAGGAGGAGCTATAGACTTATTCACTTTGTCATTCACACTAGCTAAAGATATAGTATTGTTATCAATAATCTTGAATCTCATTCCTCAACTGGTAATGTTTTTTAGTGTCATGACTTGGTTGACGATGATATTGAAAAAAATCTTTAAGTTCACGAGAAGATAGAAATGGTTTAAGATAGCCATTTGGTTTGATGGGAGGAAGTTGCAACATGTTAACATTCATCAACTTCAACATTATATTATGCAAAGACTCAAAAAAAGGAGTTAATTATTTTCTAAAGTGGGCCACACTTGGTATCATGGCTACCACTTAAGTGTTGATGTTGTCATTTATCTTGATGAAACCTTTGTTGTGTTTGAACTTCATAAATAATTGTTGATCATTCTCATTCTTATTAACTGGAGCCATTGAAGAGGATGATTCAAATTGACTCACTTGAAGCTAGTAATTATGAAGCACTACACACAATTGCGTAAAAGAAGTAAATTGTTAAAATATAATTTTATCTCTAATATTCTTTTATAAATTAGCAATTAAAATTCTTTTAACATCATGATCAGACACAAAATAAGCAATTTTTTGAATGCAAGTGTTTATATCTACCAGTAAAATCAGTCCCTTTTTCTTTAACTCCTTGCTTATAGTGAATTAATTAAGTCAAAGTAATCTTAGGACCAATGTTATTTTGAAATTGTTGAATGAAAGCATCATCCAATTATCGAAAAGAAGTAATAGAATAAGGAGACAAATAACAATACCATTGCAAGGATTTATCTCTAAATGTTTGAGTAAATAATTTTGGCACGAGTCTTTGATCATGAGATAAATCATTATAAAAGGTTTGGAAAGTCTTCACATGAGTCAAAGGGTCACCATTTTCATTGCATAAATCTAATCGAGGAATTTATGCATGTTTAAAAGGAACCACATGGACAATCTCATCATAGAGTGGCCTCTCTACATCAAATTTGGGAACATTGAATTTGGATTGAGTTAAATAAACCAATTGGTGTTGTAAGGATGAAACAATTTGAGCTAGGTTATTGATAGTTGATTCAGTGGATGGATTGAAATTGGACGTGTTGGATTGCGATGGAGGAGTAATATTATTGTAAGTAAGTGTGGGTTGAGAATAAGGAGGGGGGACATTATGATATGTTGGTAAAAGAGATGGTTGTGAAATAAATAAAAAACTCATGAAAGGAGGTATATAGGAATATTGATTAACAGGATTCCCCCCATGACTAACATGTGTAGGATTTAAAAAAATTGTGGAAGTATTTATGATAGAAGATGTAAACGTAGGCACACTAGGCAAGGATGCAAGTATAGGAACGAAATGGTTGACTTGGTTAGTGAGTTGAGAGTAACCAAGAGCTTCGACATAAATTTTGATTCACATAATATTGGTATCAATAATAAAAGTGAGGCCATGCAACACATCCACACCTACCTTATCACTTTGAACCATTCTTTTCAATCCTTCAAGCAAGGGGATTACCTCACTATCTGGGTACTATCGACCCATCCATTGTTGAAGATTTTCAAATTCATTATCAATCTTCTCCAATTGGTAAATAGTAACCCTAGTTAGCGAGTCATCCTTATCATGATAATTATGAGGGGAATTGGTCTCCATGATGTGGGGTATGTCATGTGTGGGATAAGAGGAAGCACCAACATTCACATGGAATGGGTTAGTCAAACGAGGCTCCATATCCTTAGTATTTAAACCTTGTGAAGCCCTAAGTCTATAACTTCTTCTCACTAGAATATTGTAGGTAGGACTAAGGGTAAAAAACTCATGCTCAAAGAGGCAAAGATTGGAAATGTAAACTTTGATTAAACAATTAATTTTATTTGTAAAATGATTGATTAACCAATGAATTAAACAATGTGAATTATGATATTAAATATTATATGCATGTAAATCTGAACATAATATGTCATAACAATCAGATTTGAGCATACAATTGTAAATTATGAAACCCACAATTCAATTTTAGAAGAATAAATTAGGGTTTTTTGTGAATTTAACCTCTAAAATTTACGCAATTCAATTGGATATATGACCTATGAGTGTAAATATGGATGTTTAAGTGCATAAAATCAAGTCTAAGAATGAAAATAAAAAATAAGCATGAGGCATGTTGGGTTCACCAAAATGTTTTGGTGATGGAAATTAGGGTTTCACCAATTAAGATAATAAAACCACTAATCTCACCAAATCAACCAAACATTTGAGGGTAAACTCAATGGATATGGCCATAAATCAATTACGGAAAAAGGATGAGATATTAATTAAATCTACTTGTTGGTTGTGTTGGGAGTATTTAAAACTGAGTCAAGTTTATAGGCCCATTTCAAAATTTTGCCCTGCATTTCCAAATGATTAAAATAAGTCAGTTTGAATGGCCTAGTTAGCAAGGGGGTAAAATGGAGCCAGTTGATTTTCAGAGGGTAAGGCTCGGGATTCATGTCCCACACCTTTCATTTGGCCTATTCATTGATGTGCAACTTTCAGAATTCAATTTGGATAAGTTTATAAGGTACCCATTTTGAGGGGTGAGCTGGAAGTGCATTTTAGGCACAAATGCAGATTTTATTGAGTAGCCTTCTTTGAGCGATTACATCTTTTGCCCTGTTGATCATCATAGATAAATTAAAAGTGGATTCAATTCTATGCATAAATGTGAGTCAGCCTACAAAATTTCAGGTCTTGACGAATCCATTTGCTTAGTTTTTGAAGTCAAATCCATTTGCAGTTTCTTTGTTTTGGCAAGTCCCTTTTTCGACAGCTAGTCGGAGCCCTGTTTTGCACAAGTGTAAAAGTTGCCTCAATAAGCGTCATGTCAGAATGTTTGTTCCAGGCTAATGTTGGTATAAATTATGAGCTTCGTTTCAAATTTCAAGCCTCTACCAATCCATTTGATCGGTTTTCAAAAGAGCTCATTTTGCCATCAAATGCAGTTATCCATACTTTCAGTGTTAGATCAGTTAATGTAGTTATTTTTGTGAGTGCACCGTTTGCATCCTGTCAGTCTAGTGATCGAACTAAGGATTCAAAGATTTAATATATACTTCAAGGTACCTATGTTTCAAATTTGAGGGCCTACGAAGGTCGTTTGATATTTTTGAGAAAGGCATCATGTGTTGCCAGGACATTGACTTCATCAGGTCCGCAGTGTCGACAAAGCTAGTTGGGCATTTTCAAAAATTAATATCTCTTCGCTCGGGACTTGTCTTGAGAAACCGTTTGGTAGAAGTCATCCTTGTATATCAGAGTACATGCCTATCAAATGGCGAGCTCCAGAAAGGTGTTTTGATAGGTTTGAAAATTACGTCTTCACGATTAAATGTGAAAATGTGGCGTAATTGCCTGAAGGTCGCAAAATTCAGTCTGATGATCCGAAAATGATGCCGATCGTTTCTAGAGGTATGTTTGAGGTCTGTGAAGCATTTTGAAGGCCAGTTGTATGAAAACGAAATTTTTTTTAGTCGGACCCATTTTGGGGCCCGACCTGGCTTGACTGCAATTCGCCAGTGCGATGGTGAGAGGTGACTCCAGTGTATTGGTCGTTAATGGATTGATGGTGTATGTCTTGCATATTATTTTTAAGCGTCAAACATTTCAGAGAGATATCTCCACCAATGTTTTATATATTGAAAAATGTGAAGGCTTGGGGTCAAATGAATGGCAAATGCATGTTGTCAAGTTGAATGCATGTCTCCAGGCCAATGTTCCTTCCTCCATGAAGTGTTGCAGCAGCTACAAAAACTTTCAAACAAATGCATGTGCAATAGTTTTTCAATGAAAGGCCTTTGGCAGGTGTAAGGTTTTAAGTCCACTTTTTGCCCATTTTAGCTTATGCGTGTGGGATAGGGAATGACCAGCGCTCTATAAAGAGGTGAGCATTGAATTAAAGTGTTAAATCATTTCAGCGAAATGGCTAAGGCTCCTTGCTATTCTCAAAACCCTTCACTTAACCTTGGGGCTTGGAATGCTCATGAAGATTGTAAATTGGCCCGATGCATCAAAATCCATGGTGAGCATAGGTGGAGGGAGCAAGAGGAATAGTAGAGGAGGTAACAAAATAGGAATAAATGGCAGCAGTTCCTCAATTTAGATATCGCTCAAGGTGCTGGATCTAAAATCAGTTGAATATCCATAACCATTCCCAATAGCTCACGTGGTAAAGAAAAGGGGAGGACAGATTAAAAGTTAAAGCTAAAGTAACAACAAATATTATGGAGTAAAGAAGAGTGTTGGTTGGGCATTGAGAGAAGCAAACAAAACTCAACCAAATTCAATGGCAAACTGCATCAAATTTCCTTCTCCTCACGTGCCCCCCATATTCCTCCAACAAGGCTGCGTGGTATGCAGAGGATGTTAACGTGGATGGTGGAGGGGGCATTTAAAAGGTTTTCAAACTCCAGCATATATCAAATCGCAGTCATCATCCCCTCTGCTGTAACATTTTGGAGGCCAATCATAAGCTTGGTAAATGACATGGGCAAGTGGATCCCAACCTTTTCCCAGTTCTCCTCGTGGATCCTTTGCGTTTAAAAGGGGAGGCATGTAATAGCCAAATTCATTGGCATATGGAAAGTGCATGTCGCAGGTGTAGAATCAGTAATACAATCCTCTGTGTGGCATGTGAAAAGGAATGCAAAACTCCAGATGCAAACACAAGTTTCCCCCCGGCGTGAATGGTGGATCGGGAAGAACATTGGTTCTTTGTCATCGGATTGTGCTTTGATTTCCCAAGGTGTTTCTCAGAATGATATCCTTGCAGTAGCATTCACTATAAGGGTCGGACAAGATCAACACTTTTGATTAAATGCAGGAAAACACCATTAAAGTCACAAAGAAAAGCTTCAAACATGTAGCTGGGCAAACACATTATCCCACATGCACTGGGAAGTGGGATATTTTAATGTTTATAAGCAAATCCTTACTGTAGTAATATGTCTAAGCCATAAAGGCTTTTGATAGATGGTGCCTATGGGTGCCCAAGGTGGGCCCACGCACGAGCATGAATCCTGAGGCGATGGAGGAGGTGACTGAGCGGTGACTAGGAGGACCCCACGTAGGCACGCTTCCCGAGGCAGACAGGCAGAATTTTACAGAGAAAGGTCAGGTTAACGAGTGAGCAGGTTCGAGATGGATCAACGGTGTGCGCGGCTTTGCGAAGGCAAGATGCACGCCCGTTAGAGTTTGTGAAATGGCGAAACAAAAATGGCAAAAATGCAACGGGTTAACCAGTGAGCATGTTAGATCAAGATCGACGACCTGCGCGATTTCGCGACCCAAAGATGCATGCTTGTTAAACCCCACGAAATGGCAAAGTCCAGGTGGCGTACAGGTGGCGGGTACAGTCAGATGTCCAGCAGGCGGGCCTGGAAAGGTGGCACAAAGATGGTGCCTAGGTGGCGATGATGTGGCACTGAGGAGGCGTACACATGGCGGCCAAGTGACGGATGAGCAAGCGAACATGTGGCGGTGATGAGGTGTCATCCCAAGTGGCACCCAGTGGACCCCATTAGCCAATCAGATCATGCCACGTGGCAAAAGCGTCAAGACCAAATGGAGGCAAAAATCAAAATTAAAATGAGTAAATGATATAGTTTAAACTATAGAGAAATTCGAAAAATTTAAATGATGGGTCCATGTTGAGGATTAATTCACCCAGGGTCTCAATTTTGGCCAAAATATAAAGTGTTATATGTTTTCGGAAAGCTCTCGGAGTGAGGAATCTGATTATGGAGTTGATTTTGGCAAAGATCAAATATTGTGGAAGAAGTTTGGTTGAGAATGAAATTTAGTTAGAGGGGAGACACTTGGCAATTCAGTTGCAGATTTGATTTGGTTCCCTCTCCTTCTTATTCCCCATTCTTCTCAGTTGTAGAGGTTCCAGTTTTGGAGAGACTTTCTCCAAGGGAGAAATCCGAAATTGCAGGTTCCAGTGATGACATCTTTTCAATCAATGCAAATGACAGTGTGTTCTTCTATGTTTTCAGTGTTGTCTTTACTGTAGGTTTAGTTTCAGTTTGCAAGTTCACACATATGCAAGGCATGTGTGAGTTTCCATGAAATTGTCTTCAAAATGTACTCAGATTCATATAATTTCATATTATCAAGGATAATTTGAGTTGTCTCTTTTAGATTCCTCTAAGAGTGTAATGTTGTCTTTTGGGTATTCTTCAAAGAAGGATTTAAATCTTAAAATCCAGCATTAATGACTTTGAATGCATATATATATATATAAGTATGGTTTTGTGACAGAGCAGAGGATTGTATTAATGTAAGACATTGATACATGAAAATTTAATATTGAAAAGAACTTGCATCTGAGATTTCTCTTCCAGTTTTATGCATGACTCTGTGGCCTGGATAAGGCACTGGTCTCTTGTAATATTGAAAGGTTGTCAGAACACCTTTTAAAAATCCAAAATCAGAATATCTTTTATATTTTATGTTATGTGGAAGTGTCCCTTCATCTCATGATTCGAAAATATTGAAGTGCAAGTGTGGATCTAGCCCATTTGCAATTACCTCTTAGTTTTTGAACCTTTTGAGATCCATCTGCTTTTTCTTGATGCAGTCTTGTGTGTAATAGATTTGATTAAATGCATCAAAGGTATACCCACCTAGGTTTTGCAGAGCTTGAAGAGTAGAAGGATTCATATCCTTGTCATGTTGTCCAAGCCCTGAGGTGTTTCATTGATTGAGATTAGCTATCTCATAGATAGATTTGTAGGTATACTTGGGTTATCACTTTTGGTGAACAACAGGTTGTCTCCCCTTTTAAAGTCAAAATTGGATTTGAATTGTGAAGTTATAAGGTAAGACAATGAATAATTAGGGGAAAACAATAATAACAAAGTGTTCCAAATATCATACAAAGCCATAGACACGGATCTGAGAAGAGGAAGTGAATCGGAACCTATAGCTGAAAATTCAAGCCAAATTGTTGGGACCAGGGTGATAGGTCACCCTGGTCCTGTAACATTTGGATTGGCAAGTGGGATGTTTTTCGGATTAGGGAGACACACAGGATCCACTATCAGAAGATCAGACAAAATTCTCATGACCAAGGTGGTAGGTCGCCCTAGTCCTCCATTTTTCGCTCTTGTAAAAGTTGAACCTATTCATCATCATCTACTTTGTCAGAATCTTCAATCACAACTCCTAAATCAATTTCCTACAAGAGAGAGAGAGAGAGAGAGAGAGAGAGAGAGAGAGAGAGAGAGAGAGAGAGAGAGAGAGAGAGAGAGAGAGAGAGAGAGAGAGAGAGAGAGAGAGAGAGAGAGAGGTTTTCCTTGGGTCAAATCTTGGTTTAGGAATTAACTTTGAAATTGAAATGATAATTAGAAGGAAATAGAACTGAATTGCAACAAGATGCTTTCCATTTGAGGGAAAGGCTAGATCTGAAATTGAATGCATGTAATTGAAGTTGATACCTTGATGAAGCTTTCTTAAATCCTCACACAAGGTTTTAGGATGTCATGTAGAACGTCTTCATGGAAGTTTGATCATGGGTGCCATCTTGAATGCTTGAACTTGTCTTAACCTCTCCTTCAATGCTTGACAAATGCTTGATTACTTGCTCACTTGAATTGAATTTGCTAGAGAGAGATCCAAAAATCTTAGTCTTAAATTTCATAGAGTTCAATTGAGAGGGGTAGGCCTCCTTTTATACTTAAACCATCCAAAAATTATTTATATTTTTGGAGTAGGCCGACGCTAGACCTAAATTCCCGCTCACTTATGACCATTGATGGGACCAAATTTGGGTCATGATTAGGAGGACCAATGCGATGGGGTGCCCTGGTCCTACTAATCAGGACTTAGATTTGAATGAGAGATGAAAGGGGAGTTAAAAATTCAAGTTTTAGGAGGGTGTGAGCATAATCAAATCAGACATCGGGCATTAAGAGGAAAAATGCAAAGGTGAGATCTAGGTAAGGACGAAATCATATGCGGATACAATTTACGATGCTACAATTGCATCATCAATATTCATCAACTTTGGCAATCTCAAGGTATAAAATTCAGCATTTTAATTCAAGGGTTAATTCCAAACATGGGGTTTGACCTAATCAAACCCCTATTTTAGATACCATCTCCCTCTTTTGTATGTGCAAGTGGCAAGATCTAAAGACATAGTTGCAGATTCAAGAAGAGCATACAAAGACATATAGATTCAACTTTTGTAGAGGTTAATTTAAGTGGAGGACAAGATTGCCCCACACACCTATGTCTAACAACTTTCTGAAAAAAAAATAGGGAAACACTCAGGACTACATTTTGATCCCAGAAAGATATTTGTTTCTCACATCTGACACCCGAAGTACAAGGTCACCCCACACACCTATTTCTAGCAATTTTGATTATAGGTTTCAAACACAAGTTCCTCTCAACATCCTAGGCCTAGATCTATACTTATGTTTGCATATCAAATCTGAAACTACTTATGCATGTTGATTTTTTTCAATTTTATACCTTTAGCCCTAGATCTTGCATTCAATTCACATCTTTCTAGAGCTCATTTTCAACTCAAAGGGAGAAACAAAAATCAATTAGAATTCACCTCTTAGGATTGAATCATATATTTCATCCTCTTTAATGTAATTAGTTGTGTTAAATAGGCTCATTCCTTGTTTACATAGCTAAACTAGTGAATACCTATTTTTCAACTCATTGCATTTTGGTGAACTTGACTCTTTTAGTATTTTGCATATATTTATGATTGGGTGTTTTCAAATATGGTTTTTCATAATGCAATTTACAAAATCTAATTGGTTTTCTATTTCACATGTGATTACACTACTCATTAGCTATTTTTATCAAAAGAATGCGTTGCTTGCAGTCATTCATACAACTTTGATGTATTGCACTATGAGGGTTTCAAAGATTTATCCTACTTTCAAGTCATCTCTCAAACTTTCATAGATATTTCATGTTGCTATATGATGGCATTTTCAAATAAGTTAATTAAAAATTTTGATTTCGTAAAAGCTTTGGTAGATGTTTCAAATGGAACCCTTGCTAATCTTAGAGATGATATTGAAATGAATCATACTCGTCACTCTCCTAGAGTATCTTTTATTCATAAGGGGAGAATAATACTCTTGCCAATGATCTCTCCAAAGGATATGCAACATTAAATATTAATATTGAACCATCCTCTTCTCACAAAGGTACTTTGGTGCAAGAGGGACAAGGTAAACATGTTAATCTTAGTACATTTATCACTCTAGATTCTCCTTATTCTCCCAGAGCTTATCTTAATCACTAACATATTTTGAGGCAAAATGATTTTATGCATTTTATTCATGACTTATCTTTTAACATAATATTGCTCGTAAAGATGAAGCTTTGGATGATGAGAATACTTTATCCCAAACTAACAAAATGGATATGAATAATAAGAATCTTCCTACAAAGGTTCATCCTCCCTCATCTATCCATCCCTTTTGTCCTTCAACATGTCCTTAAAAAATAAAATTAAAAGTTCATAACGAAAATCCTCCCCCTCCTTCATCGGTACTTTTACCAAAACCTTGTCCTTCTATGCCTCAAGGAACAAGACTTGTCTATGTTGACAATCAATAAAACATACCAAAAAGAATCTTTTGGAGACTCAAATATGATAAGATTATTACCTTTCCTTTTGTAAGATATATCTATAGTTGTGAGACTAAACATGGGAGTGTGTATTTCCTCTTTCATCACATCTATTATCATTCTATTACTGATTGTAAATCTTTTAAAGCATTTGCCCAAGATTTATGTGTCAAAGCTTGTATCCATATCATACCATAGCTCATGCTTTTCCTCAATCCAATTTTGAAAGTACTACATTAGTACTCCCTTCGCATATTATGTTACTCCTTACTATGTGATATTAGTAGCCTACCTTTTGGGGGCTCTTTGTCATTCATGGTGGTTCAATTTCATGTATAATCATACTTGGTTAGCAACATAATACTCTTTAAAGTATTCTTGTCTCCATGCTTGGGGGGCAAGAATAATATTTCAATCTTCTCTATTTTCAAGGATTTCCTTTTCCTTTGTTAAGTTTCATCTTTCATAACTTGATGACCTTTCTTGCATAAAATTATCCTCCATGCAAGTACATGTGTGTCCCTTGGTTAGAACCCATTCTTTTCTTGAAATAGTGTGTCTTTTATGAATAATCTCTCCTTAGTGAAAGTGTGCAATCCTTCGCTAAGAATCCACATTTCCTAGCAATATGGAGGGTGTGTATTCTTGGTTTCCTTCCCTTTTCAAAGATGTCATCTTTATCAAAGATCTCTTTTTTCTTCAAAAGTAGAAATATTTAGACAATATATCTTCCCTCTTTCACTTTACATCTCTCAGAAGGATCCCTTTACACTTGTTGCAAGATATTTATTTTACAAATATATCTTCCTTGCTTCAAAATATTTATGCCTCTTTAACTTAGATTAATGTACATTTTTTCTTAAAGTATATCTCCTTGGTTTAAAAGGTTTTAATCCTTGTCTTTTATTTTTATCTTAAGACATCAACATAAAGCTATTTTGGCATCTTAAGAGGGGGCATATATGTGGCCTCTTCATTGCTTATTTTCAATTCAATTTTTTTTTGCAGGAATTTCTTACATACTATGCTTTGTTTGGTTATCCTTGTTGTAGTGTCCCAATAACATCTTCTTTGTAGTTGTTTGTTTTTCAATAAGAAAGGTTCACTTGGAAAAGTCTTTCCTTTCAATTATTTTGTAGGATTCCCTTACATATAATGCTTTCTTTGGTTATCCTTGTTGTGGTGTCCTAGTAACACCTTCTTTGTAGTTGTTTGCCTTGTGATTAAAAAGTTTTGCTTGGAAAAGTATTTCCTTTTATTTTGCATTGATCAATCACCTTGCAATAAGAAAAATTTACTTCTCGCCCCTTTGCAGGATGAGTGGAACTAGCATACCACAACTTGCTATAATATTTTGACTCTTCCTTTATCTTTCCACACGGATCACACAATGTGACACATCTTGTTGTCCTGTTAGATTTTGCACTCTCATGGATCACCTAACATAACACATCTTGCTATCTTGTGGAATCCATGTTTCCTTTTTCCCTTTCCACATGAACCCATGGCATACCTTGCTAGTCGTTGGATCATGGTTAGTCACTCATTGTATTCTTGTTCTCTTTCCATGTGACCACTTGTGCTCTTGCAATAACATTTTGAGAATGATATTAGCAATTAAGACATTTTGATTATCGAGGTCTCTTCAACTAGTTGACTTGGAGCCTTTGATTTTTAGTACTAATCCCTTTTGCATGTCTTTTATCTTTATTTTTTGTCTTGTTTTGTGTATCCTTGTATATGATAATGTGAATTAAGATCCTAACCTTGGGGGCTTGTTCCCTCAAATTTAGTGATGTCTTATCTCTTTGTAATCTTGCTCCCAATTGCTCATATCTCTCTCTCTCTCTTTCTTCTCCTTTACCATGAGTATGTGCGTAGGCTTATACTCTTGTTAAAGTGGGGGATAAGTGTAGCATCATAAATTGTAATCTTGTAAAATTTACACACTTATTGTGCTCATGCCTTAGTGTGTTCCCTCTCATCTCTTATCCAAGCCCATTTTTTGGCCTTTCTATGTTGAAATTGATGTCATATGTCTGCATGGTGGTCTAAACCCTATCTCGAGCTAAGTGCACCCCATCGTTAGCCTATTCAACTTGTTTTGGGTGGACAAGGGCACTCAGGGAATCCTTGTCCTAAACAAGGTCATCTTGGGCATCCTTGTCCCTCCAAAATTGGGCCTAAATTTGAACATAATGGTACCATCTTCCCACTAGTCAGTTCCTGGTCACGATGCCTCAATATAATCATTGAAGGTAAGCCTAATTTATGAAATATCTTGAGAACCCTATATAAGAGGATTTTTCCAATTCATTTTCATATCTACATCTCTACATTCATTATCATCCACTCACATTCATTGAACATCAAGGTGACATTTTAACCCACTATATTCTTTATGCATTCTTCAAGATCTAGATATTATGCAAAAACATATTATATCAATGTTATTTCTCATCATGATGTGTCATATTATTGCATCAATACTTGTGATCACATTCAAAGAGCATTGCATCATCAACCTTCATCAACTTCAACAATCTTGAGGTATAACATTCAACATTTTACTTAGCATTTTTAATTTAATTCAAGGGTTAATTCCAAACTCAAGGTTTGACCTAGGCAAACCCCTATCCACAATACCATTTCCCTCTTTTGTATGTGCATGTGGTAGGATCTAAAGACATGGTTGTAGATTCAAGAAGAGAAATAGAGACATACAGATTCAACTTTTGCAAAGGCGAAGTGAAGGACAAGGTTTCCCCACACACCTATGTTCGACAAATCTATGGTGAAACTTTAGGGAAACACTCAGGACTGCATTGTAATCCTGAAAAGATATTTGTTTCCCACATTCAACACCCCAAGGAAAAGGTCATCCCACACACCTATGTCTAACAGTTTCAAGTCTGAATTTTAGACACATGTTCCTCTTAGCCTCCTAGTCCCAGATCTATACTTATGCCTGCATATCAAATCTAAAACTACTCATGCATGCTGATTTTTATCATTTTTTCTTCTTTAGCCCTAGATCTTGCATTTAATTCACATCTCTACATATCTCATTTTCAACTCAAACAAAGGGAGAAACAAAAATCAATCAACATTCACCTCTTAGTATTGAATCAATTGATTTCACCCCCCTTTGATGTAATTAGTTGTGTGAAATAGGCTCATTCCTTGTTTACATAGCTAAAATAGTGAATGTTTTCCAAGCCATTACAAATTCAAATTTCAAGTTAGTTTAAAGGTGCATGGGAAGTGGGAGTAGTCATTTTGTCTTCATTTTATCCAAAACTATAAAGTATCACGAACAACTGAATGTATCAGAGAATGTGTCAATGTTTGACTTGGTCTATGAGTTTGGAAAGGTATCCATAAATACATTAACCATTTCATTTAGATCTTGAAGATATGGGGTTTTGATATATTTATATTTAATGCTCTAATAACATGTTGACTTTTCTAACTTCTTCTTCAACTCTCTAAAACCTATTAATTTTTACAAATCTTTAATGACTCAAATTTTAATTGCATCATATCATCAAGGGATTCCTTTATAGTCGGATGATGAAAATTATCTTGAAACTCTTGAACTATTATTGAATGTGTATTTACTTACATAGAAGTTTCTCAAAACGAACAAAATAAGGCTCCAGTGAACTCCTATACCCTTGATAAAACTTGGTTGGTTGAGAGTGACCTTTCACTAACTCGTCTTTATACTTCTTGAAAACTAAGAGAACCATGTTTTTGGCCTTGATCCATTCCTTTGGTTTATATCGATTTTCACTATCAACCACTGTTAGTTGAAGCATTTATTCCGTATTTGTAAATTTCGTTCTCTACGAAATTGGGATGTAATCACCCACATCAATAAACTTTCTTCAACCCTTAGGAGTAATTGGTTTGTCACATGCTCACCTCATCATTGATATAATAAAAAATCTTGATTGATTTCCTTATCAACTCACATCCTAGTGTTTTAATATCCTCTATCCACTCAATAGTAGATGTGAGAAACCCATATGGGTCTTAGAGTTGATTATCTTATGTTAAGACTACTTGCAAGGTTAATGAAGGCGTTGGTGAATATACAAGCCCCACAAGATGGTTGGCATGTGTCTTGAGTTGTACAATATGTTCTCTCAACTCTTCCTTAGTATTCTCATCCTTTTGTATATGCTTGAGGATGGTTTTCATAGCCTTTTAGAGAGAATTTTTTTTTCAGCCCTTGTTTGAATTCCTAAATTTACATCTTAAATTTTTTAATCTTGTGGCTACATTTCTTCTTTGGGCTTATCACCATTGATATAGAAATTTGAGCCTTCTTGTGCTCATGTTGGATAATGGTTACCAAGACTATGCTTCTTGCCCTATTTTTCTTGTTGTTTGGGATTTTGAAGGCCTCATCTATGACAAAAAGTCTTCTTATCGTAATTCCTTAGAATTCCTCTTCCTTTTTTGGATAGTTTGGCTTAGCCAATTGGGAGTGGTCCAACATTTGACGTGAGAGAATTATCTTGTTTGTTAAGAGTTTGATCATCATCTTCCTTATGTGATATTTCTTCTTCTTGTTCCTTTTGTTGCTCATGATCATCACTTTGAGGTCCTTCATCATTCGCTTGTTGAATCCCATCATCCCTTTTCTCCTATTGTTTATTATCCTCTTGGTCCTACCTTTGTTCCACTTCTTGGGAATTCTTTTCTCGAAGGGTATCTTCTTGTTTTGTTGATGGTGACACTTCCCTTTCCTCGTCTCCTCCTTCATCTTTTGTATTGTCTTGTACTTCAATTACATGAGGAGTAATGCCTTTTATAGGTGACCATCTCTTCTTCATTGTCCTAGGAAGATGAAGGGATATTTGATTCCTTCATTAGAGAATAATGTGGGGGTGATGTTGGAGGGGAGTAAGAAATTTAGGTGGTGGAGATGAAATATTAAGTGGAGGAGATGGTGATTTTCTTGGTGAATAAGTAAGTGTATTCTTGGGAGGTGGAGTAGGTGAAAGATTCTTTTAGGGAAAACAAGATAAAGATGATTCTTTTTATCGAGGTGGAGTTTTTTCTTTGTTCTCATTATTTTTCTCTTTATAAATGAATTTCTCTCTCTTCCTCTTCTTTTGAATTTGAAAGGCCATGCCTCCTTTTCACTCCTCTATCTCTTTTGTAGGTCTTGAACTCTTCAGAGATGCCTTTTCCTTTATCCATAGCTTTAGGAGCTATTGTCTCCTATGTTATTTTTGTAGTTAATCCTTGCTTTCCTTTTAAGGTGGTAGGCCATGATGACTTTCCAGCTTTGTAAGTCCCTCCTTTAGAAGTCTATTATGGCTTTCCCTAAGGTTTTGTAGTTGTGTTCTCGGTAGGTCCTTGAGATGAAGAGGATCATCTGGTCTTAAAGGACTCTTCCTCATTTTTCAAAACCTTGTCCTTTATCTCTGGCAATGCTAACATTTCATAAGGATCATTTTTCCATTCCTTGGTCCTTTGGACCACACTCCAATTCATCCATGTCTTCAACCTTTGTTATTGAGGGATCGATGTTGTAGATGGGTTGATATTAGATTCCTCTAAAATTGTAAGAGGGATGCAATCTCTTACAATCTTCTTTTAAATCATTGAGAATCTTTATTTCATTCACTGGGTTTGCTAGAGTTAGTTACATTCTACATAATTTTCTCACTCTAACATTATATTCATCTATGCAATTAGCCCAATGATCTTCTGCTTTAGGTTCATGCTTGTAAAAAGATCCTGTTATTGGGATTATATGTCCAATTGGGTCAAATTTATCCCTTGTCATTAATAGTGAGCTCATGGTGTAAGTTGTCATATCCACTTCTTAATAGTTGGAACTTTTCATGTCAAGACACGCATAAGCACCAACATTGATAGAGAATGTGGAGAACTTATATTTGTTAGAAATTAGTTTCTGGGCCACTCAAATTTTCCTACAAAGTTATAAGAAGATTATTATCTCATTGGGATATCTTGGGAGCTTCATGGGATCCTTCTTGCATCTATCAACCCTAATGTATGAGAAAGTATTTTAATAAATAAATTAATATCCCCATTATTAGAACCTTTAAAAAATGCCATATCTCCCATATCTATCAAGAGGCCAACTGTTCTGCTGATTGGGCTGCCAATGTGGCAGTTAAAAATGAGACAATTACCACGTGGATGGGTGAGAGCGGACTCCCTGAAGTACCCCTAAGACTCTTGATTGACAGGATAATAATGAAAAGTATTGATGTGAGCACTTCGAGTTATTTCTATAATGAGAAAATCACTCATTATAACATCAATGCCATCAACTCCCACACTTGTTGGGTAATTGTTCTAGCTCCAAAAAGCTCTCTGTTTAACCAGCTCTGCAAGTTTCAAAATTTGGCTATGAGAAGCGACATCATGGGTGGAAATAGGAGACGATATGAGCCAAGTAGCTGTAAAGAATGGAAACAGAAGGAAGAGGTGTGGGGTATTTTGCAGAAGGGCGGTCTCTTGAACTTCATAGAGAGACTCCACGGCCGTGATGGAATGGTAACTAGCCTTTTCTGCAAAAACTAGAAGAAGGGCATGCTAAAAATGGGTGACCAAATGGTGGAAATTGATGAAGATTTAATTGCTAAAGCTACGGGTCTCAACAGGGAAGGCTGCAACTTCTACAGAGACAGGAAGGTTAGCAAGGAAGCCATTGAAAGGTACCCGGTTACTGAGAAAGAGAAAAAATGATTGGTAAAGTTGAGCAAAACCTACTACCCGCCTAGGGCTTTTGCCAAACCCTGGCAGGAAATTCTCTTTGTTTTAATGCGGTATATTACTCTAGATGGTAGGTTTACGAAAGTCTATGGGTATCATTTTGTTTTGTTAAACCACTTTAGGCATAATGATAAGGTGAATTTTCCTTATTTCTTGCTTTGCTCAATGAATGCTTCCATTAAAGCCTACAAAGAGAATCCTCTGGGCGATACTGCAATGCACCAAGGCCTAATGGTCCTAATTTATGACCATTTAAAGGCCAGTCAAATTAACCGAATGCAACCCTCTGTGGACTCTGAGGAAGATATGTCTGATTCTTCTTTTTCGGAGGAGGAGGAATCTGATAATGATTCCTCATCTGATAGTGAGGATAGCTCTGATGATTCAGAGTGTGAGAGTAGTAAGAAGAGGAAAACAAGACCCTCATCTTCCAAGGGCAAAAAACTTCAAATCAAACCCTTGATAGGCATCTCTTCGAAAGAAGAGGATTCAGATTATTCTGAGGAGAAGAAGAACCCTAAAGGGTTGCTGAAGAAGAAAATTAAAAACCAAGCCCAGACCCAGAAAAAGCATAAGAAAAAAGAGGAGACTGGCAAGGAATCGGAAGCTGAAAAGCAAGCTAGGACCCTGGAAGCCAAGCATAGCCTGGAAAAGGAGACAATGGAAGAGACTCTCAGGGCTGCCGACACTATCTCCACCCTCCATATCCCTAAAGATGAACAGGTAACCCTTGGAAAAGCGACTCCCCCTATGGCCCTCCTCTTGAGGGCTTGCATGGTTTTATGAAAACTATGGAATGGCTCATTGATGGTTACAAGAAAGTTGTGGATGAGTATAAAAAACTATGCAACAGAGTCCTGATTCTGGAGACCATTAATATAGGGGAGGGGAACACAATGGCTGACTATATTGAGGATCTAAAAAACACTATTGCTAAAGCAGAAGACATCAGAGATGTTTTCAACCCCAGGTTTGAGAAGATTGAAAAGGAGATGCTAGACAGAAAAAACCTTGCGAAAACTAGTGAAAAAACACTCTCGGATACTGTCACTAAAGTGGAAAAAATTGAGGAGTGCCTTAAGAATATTGTGGAGCAGAGCCTTAGTATTCTAAAAATCTCAGCCAATAATACTCATACCCTCATCAGTAAGCTTGATGATGACAAGGAAATCTAGGAAATTGACCTGGACGCTGAAGGTATAGGGGAAGCTCAAGGTCCCAGAATCCACACCAGAGGCAAGAGGAAGGAAAAGAAAATGAACAAGGATCTGGAAGAGTTCAAAGCTGTCGGGGCTACCTATGATGAGTTGGTGATAAAGGCAGAGGACCTGCTAAAGAAAATTGTTGAGTAGCGTCTCCCTGGTTTCTTTGCTGTGTTTTATTGTTTTGTTGCTTTGCTGTTCTTTCTGTTCGCTGGTCTTCTGGCCAAACGTTATGTATGCGGACTTTTAATCCTTTTGCTGCTCTTTCTCTTTCTATGATGTAAAGGTTTCGGGTCCTTAAAACCTGTTTTTTAATCAATCAGAACACTACTTTGCATGGAGAATCTTTTGGATAAATCATCCTCTAACAATGTGAAAATATAAAAGGTGAACCCATCATTCACCAAATAGTAATCCTTTCAACTCATATCTAGTGCCAGTTGAGGGTAGTATTTGTATATTCCTTTATTTGGGTTCTTCAGAGAAACCACTCTATACAGTCTTGACAATGTGGCTTGGGTAGCCAACAAGTAGACAAGTTATTATGTCATATAGAAATTTGGGTCCTTCTTCATTGACATCAGTTGTCCATGCAAACTATCACTAATGAGTGTCTTCCAATCAATCTTTTTCTTCTTGGCCAAAATGGTTTTAACAAACATGCGAGGATGGAATTACTTGGCACTTGGGAGACCAACCACCCTTATAGCAATGTATCTTGGTCCTTTGCATCTATATGGAGTTCACTTCGATGGATGACCTTAGCCATCTTAGTTACCACTTTCCTTGGTTTGATCAATCGATTATAGCTGATGCATTTTGTAGTAGTTAGGTAATTGTTATAATATGTATTTCCACATTTGACATGCATATCCACATACACTTCACATGTAGTTATTCCAAACACCTTTTCAACCATGTCTAGTGTGGTATCCAAGACAATCTCCCATGATGGCCCGATGACCCTCTCTTCTTAGGCTTAGAGTGTTTGACATAGGCAATAATTTAAGAGATTGTAGAGACACCAAGAAGGCAACTACTTCTACCAACCTTGTTTGAGCTAATAATGTGGCCCAAGGTATTTTATTGTTTTCATTCTTCATCCTTTTTAGGAATTCTTCCATGTAAATATGCCCCAAATTTGTGTCAACAACCTCCTCATATGGTGAGACAAGCTTTGAGGATAGGTTGTAGCCTTTAAATTAGTATTTAATCCCTTCTTTCTCTTTTGTTATTATGTAATTTGCAAGACAAGCAAGTTATATTAAGAGAATAAACAAGCGTAGATTCGTCATAACTGATTAGCCGAGATTACCAAAATAAGAATTAATCATAAAAAATGAGCATAAATTCACATTATTATATCTTCAACCTTTGATTCTCGCAAGTCTGAAAGATCAATTTTAATAGTTGGGGATCGAGGGTTGGTGATGACAATTTTTGTTTACTTTAAGTTTGACTACTGAGAATATTGTATCCCTAATGTTCGACGTCCAATTAAGACTTTAGAATGATATCCTATAATTTGGGGGTTGGGATTTTGGTTGTTCATTATCCCTCTAAATGAGTAATGTGGAATATACATATCTGATTTATAATTTTCAATATGAAGTGAAACTAGCTTGAAACTTGAGGATTGGAAATAGAGTTTTATGAGAATACCTTTTGTTTTGAAATGGAAACCAAAACCTAAATTATCTCTAAAGTTCGATGCATGATGAACATATCAAAAATTTTGAAGGTTTTGGGGGTTTGAGGGTCAAGGCTTCTCTATGTTGTTTCTAGTTTACCAATGAGATTTATAACTTCTAAGCCCAAACTCCAACATTCAATAGCTTGGAAATGGTCTTCTTGGGTGGTGTCTTTTTAGACTCCAGGCTTTGAGGAACATGCTTGCAAAGATGCAATCCAATATTAACTTGTATATACTAGGCTTGTATTTTGATCTCCATTTCTAGGTTAAATCCCTTTTTAGGGATAAAGAATCCTCGTGTTGAGTTTCCTAGAATTATGCAAAACATTGTGTAACCCCCAACATGCGACATCTATTTTTTACAAGACTTGGTCTTGAGATAGTTCTTTTGTGATGTGATATATTGGGAAAAGGCCTTTCATCCAACTCTTAGCAAAATTTTAATTGATTTTAGGGTTTTAAGGCAACCTCGAGGGCTAACTTTTTACTTCAAATCTAAGGCATGCACGGGGCTAGGGTATTAATTGAGTGGAAGTGAAGATGCACAAATGATGATCGACCCAATCTTGAGGAAGAATAGTGGGTTCCTCACTATTTTTTGGTATAAAAACAACAAAAGGAGAGAAAAACCCCACTAGGGTATAAGAGAACAAATCTAAAGACCCAAAGCTAAAAACCTTATACAAAATGAAAAGAGAGAAACAAGAGGAAAGATAGAGAGGAAAAGAACCCTACTTGAGACCAAGACAAGGAAAATTTTGAGCACAAAGTGCAAACCCTTTGCAAACTTTACTTAATTCTTTAACACATAAAATTTTGATCTAAATCACTCTTAGGGAACTATCAACATTGATTTGTTGATCTAGAGCTTCAAGGGAATCATTAGCATTGTGCTTCAAAATGATTTTATATTATGCATAAAAGGGGATTATAAATGAATGGTTTAATGTACATTAAATCATAATAAATGCTCTACCAAACCTCATAAATGAGTGATAACTATAGCTGGAATCATGGATTATAGGAGTAGAGTTCTAATTCTCAAGAAGGGTGTAGGAAAGGAAAGGCAAATAAAATAATGGGCATTAGGGATTCAAGGATTTAGGGTTCTTGTCTTGAAATATAAACAAGGAACCCCCAAACCGTGATCCTTGAAGGAGACATGAGAAGGGGGATCGTGGATCAAGTTCCATGTTTCAAACTTAAAACAATAGAAACTCTAATCCCAAACTCCAAAAGGGGACAAAAGGAGACATTGAGGATCAAGATTCCTTGTTTCAAGTATGAAATAAGGAAAGCTCAAGACCTAAACTTAAAAAAGAGCCACACAAAACAAACAAATGAAAAAAAAGGGAGGAAACAGTAGGAGGTGAAACTCCTAGAGGAAAAAAAGGAAAAAAGGGGGTCCCAATTTTTTGAAATGACAAAATGGGGCATGAGTGCGAGGCATAACAAATAGCTGCCTGTAAGGAAGTTAAGTAGCGGAAACAACTTCCTACACTAACCTTGAGAGGAGGGTAATGCAAAACTTTTTCAGATCATTACAACAGTTACATAAAATAGAAATAGATATAATAGCAATCATACCACAACACAATGATTTACGTGGGGAAAACCCTTTCGGGAGAAAAACCCCACCCTCCAAAAGCAGCTCAATATTTTATTCAGCAATCAAAAACAGATTACAAAATACTTGCAGAGCAAGCTCTTCGCAGGAGTACCACTAATCAGAGATTCAGAGGCAACTCAATAGCCATAAGACTCTTACACACAACCTCTATCTCACACACCTCATAAATAGGAGATACAATACAAGAAACCGTCAAACGGTATTACAAAACCATGGGCTAAAACCACCCAATAAGGTGTAGCCGACCTTATCTCCCTTCTAGATGCCCTATGACATGTTAAAGCACACATCAACACGTGTCGCTCCCTTTTACAGCTCATTTATGTATTCGATACAAATTATTTTTCCTATTTCAGGAGTACAAACTTCCGGAGGCCATAACTTGAGAACCGGGTGTCCGATTGACGAACCGTTTGAAGCGCCGGAAAGCTCGCGAAGTGCTCTATCACCTCGTAACCCGCTTCACCGGTTACGGCCACTTTTCAGGGCGTTTCAGAGCCTCTAAAGTCCCCAAAATTAATTTTAAACATTTTATTGCACCCCTCCAAGATGAAAACTTTAATATCTTCAAAACTAGCTGTGACCTTGCGACGCAACTTTACCGGAATGCTTATCTAGCCAACCAGAAGCTTCAGGGAGAGTTTCGCACCATTTCGTGCTCAAATAAAAACTTACTATAAATAGTAACCTCGCATAAATGCAAGGTTGAGACACCATTTTTCCCAACAAATCTCCCACTTGTCGAACACCTTGCATGAGCGGAAGGGAATGTCAACACAATGAATCAATTGCTAGGGGCCATAAGGCCCATAGACTCTGAACACCATCTGAACTTCTCTGTGCTCACAACCTTAGTTAAAGCATCTGCAACATTCATCAAAGTGTCCACCTTAACCAGCTTCACCCTACCATCTTCGACCATATCTCTAACAAAATGATACTGAACATCAATATGTTTGGTCCGGGCATGAAATGTCGGGTTCTTAGCTAGGCTAATTGCACTCTGACTGTCACAGTAAACTGTCACTGTACCTTGTTTTATTCCAATATCTGAACACAGTCTCTTAAGCCAAATGGCCTCTTTACAAGCATGAGTAGCTGCCATATACTCTGCTTCAGTAGTGGATAAAGCAACCACAGCCTGTCGCTTACTCATCCAACTAATTGCACCACCAAACAAAGTAAACACATAAGCACTGGTGGATCTTCTGCTATCAATATCACCTGCCCAATCTGAATCTACATAACCATGGATATCAAGGGAAGTCATGTCTCCAACTGAATTACCATGATAACACAAAGAATACTCTGAAGTACCCTTCAAATATCTGAAGACTCTTTTGACTGCATCCCAATGAACTCTACCAGGATTAGACATATATCTAGAAAGTACTCCCACTGCTTGGGCAATATCTGGTCTAGTACAGACCATAGCATACATCAAACTTCCAACTGCACTCTGGTAAGGCACTCTGCTCATGTCTTCCATCTCCAATGGGGATGTAGGACAATCTGAAACAGATAGTTTCGTTCCAACTGTAAAAGGAACACTCAATGGTCTATAATTCTGCATGTTGAACCTCTGTAACACTGAATTCACATACTTACTCTGGCCTAGCCATAGCTTTCTGTTCGCCCTATCTCTTCTAATTTCCATCCCAAGAATGTGCTTTGCTGCACCAAGATCTTTCATTTCAAATTTAGCAGCGAGCTGAGACTTCAGTTCTGAAATCATATCTTTCCCTTTACCAATGAATAACATATCATCAACATACAATGCAATGAATAAGAAATGATCACCATAAGATTTATAATAAACACAGTGATCTGATTTAGAACGTTCAAATCCCAAACTCAACACATATGTATCAAATTTCTGGTACCACATCCTAGGACTTTGTTTGAGGCCATACAAAGATTTCTTCAATTTGCAGACCAAATTACTTTTGCCTTTCACCACATAGTGCTCCAGCTGTGTCATATAAATATCTTCCTCCAAATCACCATGAAGGAAAGCAGTTTTCACATCCATTTGCTCAACCTCTAAATCATAAGCAGTAGCAATAGAAAGCAAAAATCTAATGGATGTCATTTTTGCAACAGGAGAAACTATCTCACCGTAATCAACACCCTCAACCTGAGAGTAGCCTTTTGCAACCAACCTTGCTTTATACTTCTCAATGCTTCCATCTGAACCAATCTTTTTCTTGAACACCCATTTACAACCAACAGGTTTTCGTCCTTCAGGCAATGGTACAAGATCCCATGTATCATTCTTTTTCAAAGCTGCCATTTCTTCCTCCATAGCAATCTTCCAGGATTCTGCATCATTCATACCTAATGCCTCTTCTACAGATTTCGGTTCATCCACACTAGTATTCAGAGCAAAAATACATCTCCAATCATCAGGTGAATACCTTTCAGGTGGTTGTCTATGTCTTGTAGACCTTCGAACAAGCTGAGTTGGAGGTTCTTCCTCCTCTTCTGAAGATTCAGAGCTAGACGAGCTCTCCTCAAATTCTTGCCTATCTAGGGGTCTTGATTCAACTCTTTCAGGTGTAGAAGGAAGTTGAATCACATCTTCTTTTTTAGTCTGTTCTGGCTGCAATGTAACAGAAGGAGACTTAATTTCTCTAAAAATAACACTTCTACTGTGAATTACCTTTTGTGCAACAGGGTCCCAAAGCTTGTATCCTTTCACACCATAACTATACCCGATGAAGATACATTTCATAGCCTTGTTCTCCAACTTTGTTCGCTTCTCCTTTGGCACATGTGCATATGCCTCGCAACCAAAAACTCTAAGATGTCTCAATGAAGGCTTGTGACCTGACCATGCTTCCATAGGCGTTTTATCAACAAGAGCTGATGTAGGAGACCTGTTAATCAGGTAGCAAGCAGTGGCAACAACTTCAGCCCAAAACTTTTGTTCAAGACCAGCACCACTCAACATACTCCTAGCCTTTTCCATCAGTGTCCTGTTCATTCTTTCTGCAACTCCATTCTGCTGTGGAGAATACGGAGTTGTCTTCTACCTGTTAATTCCACAGTCTTTATAGAATCTATCAAAATCATTAGAGCAAAACTCACCGCCATTATCAGTTCTCAAACATTTTATTTTCTTTTCAGTCTGCAACTCAACCATTGCTTTAAATTCTTTAAAACGACTAAAAACTTCAGATTTACTCTTTAGAAAATAAACCCATGTCCTTCTACTAAAATCATCAATAAATGAAACATAATATGTGGATTTTCCAATCGAAGAGACATCTACTGGACCAAACACATCAGAATGGATAAGATCCAAAACACCACAAGTTTTATGAGAACTCGAGTAAAACTGAACGCGGTTTTGTTTTCCATAAATGCAATGCTCACAGAAATCAAAGTCAAGGTTACAGTCATTCAAACCTTCAACAAGGTTTTTATTTTTCAAGGTCCTTAGACCCTTTTCTCCAATGTGGCCAAGTCTCTGGTGCCATAACATAGTCTTCTCTGCAGGTAACTTTGCTTCAGACGAAAGAGCACCCTTAGGTACCCAAAAACCATTTCCATCTGCTGAAGGTGAAACCTTCAAATCTTCCAGTGAAGTATCCGCAGATTTGCTTTTTACAGAAGTGCTATTACACTCAACAGTGTATGCTTCAAGCTTATACAAAGTGCCAAACCTGACACCTCTAGCAACTACCATAGCACCCTTAATCATCTTACATCCTGTTTCAGAAAAGACTACCTGCACACCCGCATCTATCAGTTTGCTCATAGATAACAGGTTTCGTTTTAATCCAGGGATATGCAGCACACCATTAATCCCTTTTATTCTACCATCAGAAAACCTGATTCTAACCTTACCTCGACCAACAATGTCTAGAGGTGAATCATCACCCAAGTACACCTTACCTCCATTAAATCCTTCATATTCAGAAAACCAATCTCTATTGGAAGTCATATGAAAAGATGCACCTGAGTCAATTAGCCAGGCATCATTACCTGCATGAGTCGCCAAAGCCGCAATAAATGCATCGCCATCTTCCTTGTCGGACTCAGAATCAGAATCGAACTTTTTCTTTTTCTTCTTCTTTTCTTCTTTGCAGTCCTTACGGATGTGACCCGGTTTACCGCAATTCCAGCAAATGACTTTGGACTTTCCAGGAGATTTCGATCTCCCTTTGGATTTGGACTTGCCGCGCTTCTCATTCTTCTTGCCTTTCTCCTTAGGTCTTCCACGAACGGTTAGGGCTTCCTTTGAACTGATGGATACCTTCCTTCGCATCTCTTCACCGAGTAGGGCACCCACCACATCTTCAGATTTCAAAACAACAGAAGTACTACCGATAGCCATAACAAGAGAATCCTACGAATCAGGCAAAGAACAAAGCAAGATCTGACATTTCTCCTCCTCGTCCATCTTAACACCGACGGATACTAATTGAGCCACAATCATATTGAATGCTTCTAGGTGGTCTGCAATTCGTCCACCCTCTTCCATCTTCAAGGAATACAATTTCTTTCTTAAGAAAATTTGATTTAATAAAGATTTCACTTGATACATCTCACCAAGCTTAGTCCATAGCTTCTTTGCAGAGTTCTCTTCATGGACATTGATTAGAACAGAGTCTGCCAGGCACAGTCTGATTAGACCCTTGGCTTTTCGGTCCATAACATCATACTGAGCTGCCGTAGTAGGATCTGAGGGCCTTTGGACATTCGCATCAACAGCATCCCAAAGATCTCGATCTATTAGCAGATCTTCCATCTTCAGCTTCCACATCTCAAAATTACTTCCATTAAATTTCTCCACCTCTATTCTCCCTGACGAACTCGCCATCTGAATATTCCTGCAATAGGATCAAAAAGTGTCTTCTGCACAAGCTCCCACTCAAATCTGGATTAGTTCAAAAAACCCAACTGCCCACAATTGAAACCAAAGGTGATCAGGCTCTGATACCACTTGTAAGGAAGTTAAGTAGCGGAAACAACTTCCTACACTAACCTTGAGAGGAGGGTAATGCAAAACTTTTTCAGATCATTACAACAGTTACAGAAAATAGAAATAGATATAATAGCAATCATACCACAACACAATGATTTACGTGGGGAAAACCCTTTCGGGAGAAAAACCCCACCCTCCAAAAGCAGCTCAATATTTTATTCAGCAATCAAAAACAGATTACAAAATACTTGCAGAGCAAGCTCTTCGCAGGAGTACCACTAATCAGAGATTCAGAGGCAACTCAATAGCCATAAGACTCTTACACACAACCTCTATCTCACACACCTCATAAATAGGAGATACAATACAAGAAACCGTCAAACGGTATTACAAAACCATGGGCTAAAACCACCCAATAAGGTGTAGCCGACCTTATCTCCCTTCTAGATGCCCTATGACATGTTAAAGCACACATCAACACGTGTCACTCCCTTTTACAGCTCATTTATGTATTCGATACAAATTATTTTTCCTATTTCAGGAGTACAAACTTTCGGAGGCCATAAATTGAGAACCGGGTGTCCGATTGACGAACCGTTTGAAGCGCCGGAAAGCTCGCGAAGTGCTCTATCACCTCGTAACCCGCTTCACCAGTTATGGCCACTTTTCAGGGCATTTCAAAGCCTCTAAAGTCCCCAAAATTAAGTTTAAACATTTTATTGCACCCCTCCAAGACGAAAACTTTAATATCTTCAAAACTAGCTGTGACCTTGCGACGCAACTTTACCGGAATGCTTATCTAGCCAACTAGAAGCTTCAGGGAGAGTTTCGCACCATTTCGTGCTCAAATAAAAACTTACTATAAATAGTAACCTCGCATAAATGCAAGGTTGAGACACCATTTTTCCCAACACTGCCAAATATAGAGAAATTCTCCTAGCATTTATTCATCATTATGTTTTCCAAAACTAACCCACGGGAAAAAGTATTGTTTAAGTACAAAAAGATTTCCATTAGCCTAACACTAAGGCCATAGGGACCTATTTCTATCATATTGTGCGCTTTTGAGTTCATTCCCTCAAGGTTTTAGACAAAAACATTTAGAGGAAGGTCAAGGTCAAATACGATAAGTTTGGCTCACACTTATTCCCATAACTTAGGAATTGCTTTGCTGCCATCCAGGAATCCACTGCCCCAATAGAGTTAGCTTTGATTATCTCTAGCATAGCTCTCCCTGATAGAGATTTCTCTAATTACCCAAAGAATTGAATTATGCTATGCATGTTTCAATCTTTTCTTTTATTTTAATCTATTCTTTCCTTTGAAAGCTCATTTGATGAAATGTTCAGCTTTTGAGTTTTGACACTCGATGAAGGGTTGAGAACCATCATGGCCATTTAAGAAGAAACATAATCATATGAAAAAATTGACACAAAACTACCTCTAGTAAAACCAATCGTAAAACTTTATTCTTTAATGTTTGTAATTGTGCGATTCAATAAACTAGTTGAGATCCTTATAACCTCAAACATTAAGATTTTTTTTTTAATAATAGACCTTTTTGAATAGTTTGTAGGGCCTTTAATCTTTAGGGTACTCTAAAGAGGAAATACCAACAAATCCTACAATGATTGTTATAAAGACTTCAATTCTGAAGAGAAAACACTAGACGGACTCACTTACCCAAAAACAAAAGACTAATTCACGAAGGGATGCATGAGAAAGCAAACAAAGTAGGACAAGAAAACCAAAGGGAAAAGGACATGCAGAGGAAGGAATAAAATTGAGGAAAAACATAATAGATAGACAAAACCCTATCCTAACTCTAATACAAAAGAGAAGATTCAAAGCCTTCTTGGGATTTGAAATAGTGTTTGAGATATTATCCATTGACTAGCAAGGGAACAAGTTTTACTTGTAACGTATTGATCATGAATGCATTATCGCCTAAGATCTCTACAATTTGGTAATGACCTGAACAAAGACATTCAAACTTCATATGATTAACACCATTTATCTTATTCTTCTATCTATCTTATTCTTTCTTTTATAAGTGTTGTTTAAATGTCACAATGCTTTGAAATTCTTGTAGATTAGATTAATGTGTAAATCTCCTGAAAGGGTTAATATGGAAATGCTCACAATACTTAATAATTATGAAGATCTAATTTAACTGATAAGGGTTTTGTGGGTAATTTTCCTAATTGATATCCATCTTATAAAATGATCATTTGTCACTTACTCATTCCATTAGATAATCCATATGCAACAATGAGAATTTGTACTTGATGGTGATCTCATTGATAAAGTGTTAGTATATTTTACACTATTCACTATCTATCCTTCTTCGACATATCTCCAAATTGAATGTAAGTTTGTAGACAAACACTCAAATAAAATATGTTGATCTTGGTCTATGCTTTCTAAAAGCATTTTCTTTTAATACCAATTTTTGAATAAAGGGGTAAAAACTTTATTAATAATCATAAACAAGCATTACATAAGAATCCCAGAGTCCCCAGGATCCGTGGAAGAACCACAAGAAAATAAAGTCATCATCCAACTTCATAACTATGCATATCCTCAACAAGGATCCTATGCAAATCCTGACAGTAATCTTGGGATAGATACCCACAACCCTCAACTTTCCATTCATCACCATGTTCTGAAGCTTCCTTAGCCAAACAATCAGCCACTCTATTCCATTCACGAGGAATGTGGATGAAAGACACCTTATCCATCATCGCACTAACTTGCAAAATCTGGTGAATAATCCCTTCCAGCTGCCAATTAATCCTAACAACCTTCTGCTCAATTAGCAGATTAACAATAATTTGCGAGTTCAATTCACATATAGCCTTACACCACCCCAACGCATAAGCTCACTCAAGAGCATAGATAATTTCTAATCCCTCCATAAAATTATTAGCATGTTGTCCTTTGTGCACCAAAAAGAAGAAAACCACCTCCCCCAAACGGTCCCTACCAACACTACCAATCCCAGCAGGACCCAGATTACCCCGAAAGGAGCCATCAGTGTTGATCCTTAAGAAATCATCCTGGGGTGGCAACCATCTTCCCACCCTTTGAACCTTCTTCATAGCTCATCTACCTCTCCTGACACAAGCATAAACAAGAGACAACTCCTTCAAACCCATCCAACTCACAATTTCAGCCTCTCCTCTTTCTAGAGGAAAATTCACCTCACATTTATCTTCCACCATCTTCTGGATCATTCCTATTATTATATATCACACTTGCTGAACTATCAGTCGAAATTCCCAAAAAATCCTTCGATTCCTCTCTAACCAGATCTACCAAAGTATGAAAATGGGACCTATGTGCCACACATTCTGGAGAAAAGAGGACAAAGTAGGAGGCTTACCCATATTGCTCCAAAAATCCACCAAAGAATCTGCATGAATACAAGGGTGTTTCCACACCCCCACCAGTAATGCCAAATCTGCATTAAAAAGGGGCATATGAAGAACAAGTGTGAAGAATCCTCCTCCCCATTACCACACAAAACACAGATGGAGGGGCCATGAAACCCCCACTTGCAAATATTGTCCTAGGTTAGACATCTATTCAAAGCCAAATTCCAAGCAAAACAATTGCACTTTGGCCAAGATAATTTATTCCAGACATATTTCCACCAGTGTACTTCCCTCCCCTCCAATCTATAGGTCAACATCTCCTGGTATCCATTGGCAACAGTAAAAACACCCTTAGGATTCAGGTACCATGCAAGTCTATCCCTATCCTTGAGAGGGCTACAGTGTCTACTAGCCAAAATGCCATGAAGCTCAGCGTAGTCTTCCTCCAAACCAACAATCGGCCATTCATCAGGTACCTTCCACCGCATCGTCTCCAATTGCCCACACCTATAACCCAATTTAAAGTCGCTCACTCTAGACTACCCTACCTCAAGGAACCTCTAGAAAAGATTCATTAAACTAGGAAATTCATTAATAATAGAAGGGTAGCCATCCCAAGAATCCGACCAAAAAAGTGCCTCTTCCCCCCTCTTACAGATCCAAAATAAACCTTCCTTTATCAGTGCAACCCCTTTCTTAAGTGTGCTCCAAATCGTGGAACCTTTTTCCCACAAGCGGATACCTTGGGATTTCCTCCTTCAGAATTCTCTACATATACTTGTAAGACAAAATCCTAGCCCAGCATTGGTCCTGTTCCACACACCACCTCCAATACAATTTTGCCGCCAAAGCCACCCCAAATAATGAAGATTGTCTTAAGCCAAGTCCACCCAACTATTTCGGGCTACACACTAAGTCCCACTAGACAAGACTCCATTTAGACGAGGACAAGTTGCTTGCCCATAAAAATTCCCTTGCCAAGGAATCCAATTCCTTCACAAACCACATTGGTGCCACTTGAAGCATACCCCTATAAATCGGGAGATCTTGAACTACCGACTTGATCAATTGAACCCGTCCAACGAAGGATAACAATCTACATGTCCAATGTTCAACCTTCATGCGAAATTTGTCTAGAATACACTGCCAAGATTCCCTGAGAGGATTGCCAGTAGAGATAGGAATACCCAAGCAAATCAAAGGAAGAGAGCCAACCTGGAATCTCAAGATGCAAGCAATCCTTAGCTGAATAGGCCCCAGTGTGTTGAAGAAGAATATGGAAGATTTATCTTCATTGATCAACTGGCCAGAAGCAGCAAGATAGACATCCAAGACTTTATGCAAATTTATGGCTTCTCTAATCCTAGCCACTCCCATCAGTGTTGTATCATCCACAAACTGCAAGTGAGACTAAGGAGGAATATCATTACCCCAGCTCCAACCATGAATAATACCCATCCCCACATTATACTTAATCAATCTCCCCAGACCCTCAGCTAGAAGGATAAATAAGTATGGGGAAATAGGGTCCCCCCATCAAAGACCCCTGGAAGCACCAACCAACTCAGTATGATCTCCATTGATTAGCATAGAGAATGCGGTAGACGAAAAATAACTCATCACCCAATGGATCTATTCAACATTAAAACCAAAGGCCCTAAGGATCTTCTAAAGGAAGGACCATCAGACCCTATCATAAGCCTTTTCCAGGTCCAGCTTGATAAACATAGCTTTTTCTTTAGAAGTAGTCATAGAGTAAATGGCCTCAGTCGCAATGACCACTCCATTCAAGATTTGACGACCCTCAATAAAACCAATCTGCTCCTCATAAACGAGACCCCAAGCCATTTCTTCAGTCTTTCCTCTATCACCTTAGAGATTATCTTGTAAATCACTTTAAAAAGAGATATAGGGCAGAATTGACTTAACCGATCAACCTCATCACACTTGAGGATGAGAGTAATGAAAATTGCATTCAACACTCAAAGCATCTATTTATTCCTCTGGGACTCTTGGACCACCTCTAATAAATCCAATTTGATAATATCCCAAAATTCTTAATAGAATTCAATCGGAAACCCATTCGGTCCTGAAGCCTTCCCCTTCTTCACATGAAAAATAATCCTCTCAAGTTCATCCAATAAAATAGGTCCCATAAGATGCTCATTCATCTCCTGAGTAACTAAAGAAGGAATACACGCTATAACCTGAGCTTCCTCTTCAGACTCCCCCTGAGAGTCCTCCCTGAATAAGGATTGAAAGTACTACATAGACTCCCTGGAAATCTCCTGCAAAGATAAACACTGCTCACCTCTATCATTAACAAGATTAGGGATGGCATTACCATGTCTTCTTTCTTTCACCGAATTGAAGAAGAATGCAGTATTCTTATCTCCTGCTTGAAGCCAATCAATCTGAGCTCTTTGTTTCTAGTAGATCTCCTCCCTAAGCTCCCACTCCTCTAGATCCTTAACTTCCAAGTCTTCCTTGCTAAGCAAGGCATCTGACAATCCATGCTCTCTTATCTCTCTCGTAATGCCATCCAAATAAAGTTGAGAAGCAGCCTTAGCATGAAAATATTCCTAAAGCTCTGACGATTCCATCGTTTAAGCTGAAACTTAACAAATTGCAGTTGTTTAGCAAAAGTGTACACAGCAGTGCCATAGGATGGCCTCCCTTTTCTCCATCACTCTGCAACAAATTCCTACAAAGAAGAGTCATGCAACCACATAAGTTGGAATTTGAATGAAGGAGCACGAGCCACTCGAGTAGAAGAAGACACTAGTTTAATGGGCGAGTGGTTTGATCCTCTCCAATCTAGGATCTTAGAGCATGTGGACCACCCCCCACCAGCCCAAAAACCAGAAACCAGGAAGCGATCCAGTCTCTCTGCAATCCAATCCTCCCCTATCCTTCGGTTGTTCCAGGTGAAAAACCATTACTGGGCTTGATGTCAACAAGATTCAAGTCTGATATACTATCCCAAAGAAGGATGGAAGAAGGTTCCAATCGCTTAACACCACCCTTCTTCTCACACAGCTCTAAGATAGCATTGAAATCACCTGCCATAATCCACATATGGAAAGGAACTAACCTACACATAAAGGTAATATGGGACCACAACTTTTGCTTACCATGAAGATCAATGGGGGCATAAATATTAGTAAGCAAGATGTACTCCCTAGTCTCAAGACTAGAAGCAATCCCAGATAAGGATGATTTGGAAGAAACCCACCATATAGGCTGAATCCTCAGGGGGTTCCAAAGGCAAGCCACACCTATAGAGGAGCCATATGCCCCAATACACTAGCATTCACCTCTCCCCCACAACTTTGGCACCAATTCAAACATACTCTCCATAGATAATTTAGTTTCCTGTAGGAAAATAACATCAGGTGAATGACTCTTTATCAACTCTCGAACAACTTTTTGTTTAGGGCCACTATTCAAGCCCCTAACATTCCAGGATAGAACAATCATTTCGCGGGATTAGAAAAATGAGAATCCAGAGTCTTTACTGACCCTGACTCAATCAAATTCTCCCCCATCAATTTGATCTTATCTAAGTCCTTCTTTCTGCCAGCCTTCGATATCTTCTCTGCAGGTCCTTTTTTGATATCCTTTTGAAGAAGGCCAAGATGCGAAGAAATCCTATTACTTTTAACCCCAGCAGAGCCTAAATTTTGTGCTACAAGAGAAACTTCCCCAACAACCATCTTCTCTTCATTACTAGATATGGGTCCCTCCTGAGCCACTAGCTACTGATCTGTATCCATATGTTGACTCCCAACCTCTTACTGGGCCTAGGAAGTATCCAAGTCCCCACTATCAGGAACCAATCCCACCACACTTTGATCCAAAAGAAGCATTCCCGGACTCACCTCTTGTTGGCTAAGATCATCCAAAGATTCAAATTTGTTAAAAGTATCCTCCTCCTGTCTCTCCTGCAAAGTCCTCTTTTGACCCCGGTTCCTGTTCCTTGTCCTAGCCAGGACGTAACCATTTGTACCAGCAACCTCATTAGACATGGAGGCTTTTCCTTTATCAACCCCATCAAGGTTACGGGAGGGCTATTGAGGCTGATGCACTGCTGGTTTAGACCTAGGGCACTTGCGCTACAAATGACCATACTCATGACATAGGCGACACCGAAAGGGTAAAGTCTCATAATCAAGCTGTTGGACCCAAGAATAAGAGCCCACACACATATCTATAGCATCTGGCAAAGGCTTACTAAGATCAATTTCAACACAAATGCGAGCAAAAGTCATTACCTTTCTCCCTAGGGTTTGTGTTGAGGATCCAATAGGCTTCCCAAGCAACGAAGCTAACATTCGCAGCACATCCTCCCGACAACATTCCACCAAAAATCTAGGTAATCGAACCCACATCGGGACATGATTCGGAAGCTCCTCTGAAGGGTTAAAACCCACATGCCACAGTTTGATGAACAATCCCACCTGGTTATGAAAATACGGGCCTCCCTCAAAGACCCTATTGTGATCCTCCATGCAATTGAATGTAACCACAAAGTAATTATTTGCCAACAACATAATATCCATTTCCCCTTCCGACGCCCAAGTCCTTTGAGCCCAATTCTCGAGAAACTGCAGAGAAACCCTCATCCCCAAAAAATTGCAATAAAGTGAGTGCTTTGAAAAATATTTAACATCATCAGCAATCATCTCAGGCGGAATAACCAATTTCGGCCTCTCTTTGCATCTCTCAAGACAACCATTAATCTTTGAAATTCGAGAACCATTAGACATACTTGCACTAGCAATACCCGGATCTGGATCAAAAAGATTATTAACAAAGGTCTTGGTACCTTTGGATGGGGATTTCGAGCCCAGCGCTACTCGAAAATAAATACCGGGTGAAACCCCCGAGGCATCACCGCCAACAATAGACATCACACCCAACTGCAAAACCACACCCCTAACAAAAGAGAGCAAGGAGATCTCCCATCACGACCACCACCGATCCCCCACCGCAATAAACACCGATCACCCACCCCTCCCAAACGCAACCACAAAAATGAATGGGCTAAAAAAACTCCTCGCCTCATAGGCTCCCCCCCCAACACTACCGCAAAGCCAACTCTAGCCTCACCCTGCACCAGCACTCCTCCCACGAGCCACCCCACAACCACCAACACTAGACACAATGGCCAAAGGAGCCACCCCACCCTGCAACTGACCACATTGCCCTCCCCATCGCGCACAGACTGAGAATCAACGCTCACGAGCTAGGGCTTGGATGCCCTAGCTCGAAACTTGCGACCTCCCTTGAATGCGAAACCATCATGCCCCAAAAATTAGAGCTCTTTTTCGCTTTTAATACCAATTAATAATTTATTAAAGTGTTAAATTATTTCACTTTATTAATTATTACTTAAAAGTAGTTTTGTATTTAACTATTCCTACTCCCTAGATTTATTTATGGGAGTCTTCTTCACAATATTAAGGTGAGGAAATGATTTATTAATAAAATTTGAAGATTTTGCACTAAAGAAATAAAGTTTGTAAGATGAAGTATATTTTTCAAATTTCATTGATAGAGATTACTATAGACTTTCTTAATATTAAATTAAATATTATTATTTATAAATATTTTATAAACAATAAATTTCCTCACAAAAATCTTTTTTTTAATGTATCTTCATTATATTTATCCATTTGCATTCATCTCCATAAATTGAAAAGATATCGTCTAAAAACATTTTATATCAATTTATAAAACAATTAAACCATTAAATATATTATTTCAAATAATATACCTATCTATACTTACACAAACTTATATATTCAAAACTAAAAACTATACAGATTGTTGTATTTTAAATTTGAGCACATAATCTAAAAAATTGAATAGATTGGCCTATAAATTGTCTTTTATTTTTCGTCTAAAATCAGATTATTTATAGGCCGTGTTTATCATTTTGCAGGCCGTAATAACATTTTGCAGGCCGTAAAAATCTTTTGCAGGTCGCATTAATCATTTTATAGGCCGTATTAATTTGTTTTACAGGTTGTAATATTCATTATACTGGGCATGTAGGTAGTCTGAAAAAGGCCGTAATAGGTATTCATTAACTTTCATACGGCCTAAAATAAGAGGGAATTCTTCTTTGTCCACCATTGTCCCACGCCATTCTTGAGGACTACAAAATCTCCTTAATATAAAAAGGGGAAAAAGATCCTGATTCTTAAAAGGCCTTTTTCACTTAGATTTAAATATTAAGGTATTAGCATCGATTTTCCTTCTTTAGCGTCTTCTAGCTATTTTATTATTATTTTAGACAAATAAACTTTTGCAAATATGGATTTTCGGTCAAAATTAAATGATTTCAATAACTTATTTAATACTTAATTCAAATTAATTGAACTAAAATAATGTAGGTAATTATAATGCTTATTATTATTGTTATAAATTATTTGTTAAGATAATGATCTCTTTCCGTACACACACACATAACTATAGTATATGTGTGTGGAAGAGATATCATGTTTCTATATATATGTAGAAGAGACATATATAGAGCGCACGCGCGCGCGCGCACACTCACACACACACACACACACCTAGGAACATATGAGACGTTATGGTTGGTAAGGGAAAATACTCCACTAGTAGAAACGTTAACCTTGACCTTTTAAAATCTTTTAATATCATATATACTAGGGAAAATGCATACATATGTGTGTGTACACACATACACATACACATACATACACATACACATACACATACACATACACATACACATACACTAGTAGCATTCATGATGAAACACATACAAAACTAAATGAATTAAGGTTAGAGTTAAGGTTATGGTTAAGATTAGGGATAGGGTTAGGGTTAGGGTTAGTGTTAGGTTTTGGGTTATAGTTAGAGATATAATTAGGGTTAGGGTTGGGGATAAGGTTAGAGTTAGAGTTCAGATTAGGTTTAGAATTAGAGAGGGTTGAGGATAGGGGTAGGGTTAGGGTTATGATTAGGGTAATGGTTAGGTTTAGGTTTAGGGTTAGATTGTAGTTAAGTTTAGGGATAAGGTAATGGTTAAAATTAGGGTTAGGGTTAGAGAGAGTTAGGGTTAAGGTTAGGTTTAGAATTAGAATTAGGATTGGGGATGTACACTTAGGTCAAAGTTAGGGTAAAGGTTAAGGTTAGAATTAGTGTTAGGGTTAGGGTTAGAGTTAGAGTTAGGGTTGGTGATAAGGTTAGGATTAGGATTAGGATTAGGATTAGGGTTAGGGTTAGAGTTATAACTAGGGTTACCTGATTAGTGTAAGGGTTATGGTTCAATTAGAACTAAGGAATAGGGTTATAGTTCAAATAGGACTAGGGAATAGGGTTATGGTTCAAGTATGGGTAGGATTAGGGTTAGAATTATAATTAGGGTTAGAGTTAAAGTTATAATTATTGGTAAAGTTAGGGTTAGGGTTAGAATAATAATTAGTTAAGGTTATGGTTCAATTATGGTTAGGATTTAATTAGGATTCAAACTTAAGATTATATTAAATAGGGTTAGGGTTCTCTAGCATTCTAAATTGTATTCCCTTACAATTTTATCTTCATTTGGGCCCTCACCTTGGTGTTCTTGTCTCAAGGCCTAACAGAGCCCCTATTTTGGTCACACCATGCAAATAAATCATTTTTTTTTCTAGAATTCACACTTTCTTGCCTCATTTCCTATGTCCCTAATTGGTCAAGTCCAGGGCACTAGCACTCTCGTCCTCCCAATTAGGACCTATTTTGGGGCACCTCAACAGTAACATCATTTTGGCAGGTACTTAGATCTCGTGTCCGCTCATGTTGGAAAATTAAATAGTTTTTCAACGAGCATGTATAAAAAGGAGGTCTACCCCTCTCATTTTGATAACCACGTATACATCTAGGAATTCAATCAAGCAATCAAGCATTCAAGTCCAAGTGAGCAAGCAATCAATATTCTTTCAAGCATTGGAGCAAAAGTAAGGTCAAGATTCAAGCATTGGAGTTGACATTCATGTTCTATGTTTATGAAGACTTCATGAAACCCTAATTCCTCAACAAAAGGTACAACATTAGTGTTTCAGACATTATTCAACATTTCCCTCAAAAGGAGATCATTTCCATTATTGCAATTCAATTATATTTTATTTCCATTTCATGTTTAATTCCAAAACCGGGGTTTGACCTAAGGAAAACCCCTACTCCCAACCTATTTCCCTTCTTAGAGTGCGCATGAATAGGTATGGAGTTGCAATCTTCATAATTGGCTTTATTTACAATGACAAACAAGTTCCCCTTTGGACGGCGAAAAGTGCAGAAGACTAGAGTGACGGGCATTCTGGTCCCGACATTTCAGGAGCTCCTTTTGGGAACAGATTTGAACATTGTTACATTGCTTAGATCTAGGTATGTGGCTTGATTTGACGACTGTATCTCATTGTTTATGCATTTTTACTTCAATTGCAACATATTTACCCTAATTTCAATATTTTTACAAATCAATTTAAAAGAGGACCTCCCTCTAAAAGTGAATCTAATAAGAATTCTCAGTCGTATCCATGTTGATTTGTGGCTAGACCTATTAGGTTCATGCCTCTTTTAAAGTAATGGTCCCTAAGTCTAAATATTAGCAGTCTTCTTCTCTCTAATGTTGAGAACCCTAATATTTTTCACTATTATAGGTTCAATTAGGATTAGGACTAAGGTTAGGGTTTAATTAGCATTGGGGTTCAATCAGGATTATTGTTTACTTAGAGATACAATTAAGGTTTATATTAGGGTTGGTGGTATGGCTATATGATACAAATTGGGGTTAGGGTTGGGGTTAAATAGGCTAGGCTCAAGGTTAGGGTTAGAATTCAAATTAGGACTAGGGATAGGATTTAATTAGGCCCAATGTTCATTTAAAATTAGTGCTCACTTAGGGTTAGGTGTAGGGTTAGGGTTATGCATTAAAGCTTGGCATTAGGATTAGGGTTCAAATAGGATTAGGTTCAAGGTTATGGCTAGGGTTCAATTAAGATTAGCTTTAGAGTTCAAATAGAGTTATTGTTTAGTTCTAGTTAGGGTCAGAGTTCAATTAGGGCAAGGTTTAGTGTAACTTTTAGGGTTAATATTTGATTAGGGTTGGGATTTAATTAAGGTTTAGAGTTAGGGTTGCAATTCAAATTAGGTCAAGATTTAATTAGGAGTAGGGTTAGGGTCAGGATTCAATCAAGTTTAGGGTATAATTAAGTTTATAGTTTGATTAGTGTTGGGGTTCTAAGATAACTTAGTTTGGGGGTTAGGGTTAGTGTTAGGTCCCAATTGTGGTTATAGTTCAATTAAGATTATGATCAGGGCTAGAGATTAAATTAAGGCGCAAGCAGTTTAGGGTTAGAATTAGAGTTAGGGTTGAGGATTGTTGGCATTGTGTTGTTATTGATGTCAACTGGATTGTGTTGTCATTGATGTCAACCAATATAGCATGGAGTGTTGACGAGTGAGAAAGTATTGGAGACTGGTAAGCATGTGATCGGTAAGAAAGGAAGGATGATCCATAAAGAATGTGCAGACAACCAGTAAGCAGTTGGATGTCATACAAAAGGACTCCCGCTGGATGAAGATGTCATCATAGGATGAAGATATGACCAACAGAGTTTGGGCTGCTGGAAGATAGTAAGGTAGACAAAGGAGATGTCTACCAAGTTATGTGCTTGATTGTAGATGTGTCTGCTCAATGTCAGCTAAGTCATATCAGTGCTATGCCAGAAGCAGAATGAGCAACAAAGATCCACTCCCATTGGGTGTTGGCAGGTTGGGTGCAACTGTCTATCTACTCCCACTGGTAAGTGGTCATACTAAGCTTATCTCACAACATGCATAGAATGCATTATAACCCTCTGGGATAAGACAATCAGGAAAAGTTAAAGACAGGTGGTTGAAGACACATACTGGATGACCAAAGTGAAACATTAGAAGCCTCCAACATGTGAAACCAGAGATGTGCACTAGATCAGCAAGAGAAGGCATGATGAGTTACCGGTATAGAAAAGGAAGGATAAATTTGTCACTTTAACAAACCAGTTGAGAGGAGAACCAATCTAATGAAGATGAAGGTAAGGTTTAACAGTTGCTAACATGGAGTTGTCAGAATTTTGATATCAACAAAGATCTATGTTGATGATTGATGTCTGTGATTGCCATGTTACCGATATGCAGACATAAGTGTAGTCAATCGGTAACGATGTAACCTGACAAGAGACCAAAGAGGCAAAGGTGAAAGGCTCTCACCAGATGAAGATGTGTATGGTGACTCACTCTGGGCATGTGTCTTGTTTTTGTGACTGGGCTAATGTGATCCCACCGACAGAATAAGAGACTGCATGTCATGAAGGCGAACTGGTCTGTGCATACCGGTAAGGTAAGACGAACTGGTAGTATAGAGGGAACACTGATTGTGTGCTCAGTCGATGACTAAGCTTGAACTGACATGATCAGATGAGTTGGATGTCGACTGAGATGCCATGTGGTCTCCAAGTGGCAAATGGATAGTGCATCATCAAAGTAGTTAGTGATTGGTAAGACATTTAATGCAATTTACATAAATCACGAGATGATAACAAAGGTTTGCAGCTTGAAGAAGAACAAAAAAATAAGATTGAGATTTGTGTTGTGATGATCGATGCAGGTCGTGCAGATACAAATCTGATTTGGAGTAAGAAGTTGGGAGATCATTCATTGTGATTGACAAGTGCGGGCCGACAAACAAGCCATGTTTTCTAAATATAGCAAACATGTATTGGAAGCAACAAGATTGGCAGAGTTGAGTGATCTGTTGTAGGTGGTCAATCTCTAGAACAAGATCTGATTGGATTTGGTATGCCTCATGGTCGATGAAGAAACCCTAGCGCGCCAAGTTTGAATGTCCACCTTGGCAGGAAAGATCAAAGATAAATATGTCGACCAAAGACCTAAGTGTTTGATGCTACCAGATGATGAGGTGTCAAATATTGAAGACCAGAGTGTGAGAGTACAACAGAGAGTTAATCAGTCAAAGTGTAATATGTAGAAGATCACAGCAAGCGAGGGCTTGAGAGAACTGGTAAGAGGGTTTAACTGGTAAGGTTAGAGTGAACGGTGAGCTGCAAAGAGTGTTGCAGTCAAGTGAACCGGTAGTGCTAGAACTAGCATGAAGACAATAGAGGGTGTTGCAGTGAAGTGGGAGTGTCAGTTAAGATCTGACAAGTAAGAAATAGAGCAGGGCTTGATTGTGTGTTAGTCTAAGCAGAGAACCAGTAGAGATTAGAGAAAAGTGAACCAATAGAGAAGAGGCAGAGTAGCAAAAAGAGGACTCAACCAGTAAGATTGCAGCAGAGAGTGAAGTAGAGAAGGATCAGTGTGAGTAGAGAACTGACAGAGAGCAGAGCAGAGGAAGACTAGTTGAGAAGACTTGAACTGGTAGAGTGATTTGATTGTGAGAGTTTACAAAATTTATTTGTAACCAGGTTATAACCATTGTATTGTTTGTGATAATTGTGATCACTATGTTGGTTCTCGGTGTAGGGGTTGGTTCCCTAAATCAGCAGGGGTTGGTGCTCTAAATCAGGTGTTGGTTCTCCTTGGTTTGGTGCCCTAAACATTGTAATACAGTTTTATTTGTGATGCTAGATTGGAGAAGTAGACTCCAGCAACATTTCTCACCGAGGTTTTTCCCATATTGGGTTTTCCTCGTATATTTGGTGTTGTGTGATGTATCCTTGTGTGTATTTGCATAATGTTCTCTTCCCTTATCTCATCGGTATTTATACTTGGTCTTTGAAATTTTAACCGATACTCACATTTAGGATTAAAAGGGTTAAGATTATAAACCACTGATTCAACCCCCCTTCTCAGTGGCATCTTGTGTTCTACAATTGGTATCAGAGCCTAGGCTCCCAGTTAGATAAGCTTTCTCCAGCTTGGGTAGATTCTGGTTTTGAGAACACAATGGTTAATTTTGAGTCAATCCCCACTCTGGTGTTTAATGGGTCAAACTATTTTATATGGAGTTGTAGAATGGAAGTCTACCTGTCCTCTTTGGGCTTTGATGTCTAGATGTTAGTTGCTAATGGTCTCTCTAGTCCGGCCAGTCCTCCCACAGGTCCTGATGCCGAAAGAAGATATGAATGCAATACTGAAGCAATGAAGGCTATACTGAGTGGGCTCTTGGATGATGTTTCTTCACAGGTGGACAGATGAAAATTGGCAAAGAGTTTGTGGGACAGATTGAAGAAACTCTATGTTAATGAACCTAGCATTGCAAAACCAGTTTATAAGAGCAAGAATAGAACAAACACATGTGTAGATGATGAAGATAGATAAGCCAGCTGCTACAACAATGATGAAGAAGATACCCATCTCTTCATGGCTCAAGAGGCAGAAAGTGAGATGAACACATCTAAAAGGGATAACACAAATCAATCCCACCGACAAGATGTGTTTGGCAGTGATGATGAAGAGAAAGAAGAAGATGAAGCAAAAGTTGATCTTGAAGGAGAAATTGTAAGTGCACTTGAGGAGCTTAGTAAAGTAAGAAAAGAATACAACTTGTTCAAGAATGCTACTATTGTGGAACAAGACCAGTTGATCAAATGCCTTCAAGAGTCAGAGCTAACCACTACTAATCTAAAAGCACAAGTGGATGATGCTAAAAGGATGAATGTAGAATCAAAATCAGATTTGGATACCAAGGAATGTAGGTGTAAAGATTTAGCATCAGAGCTAGAGCCCAAAGATAAAGAGTGTCAGAAGCAAAAAGTTGAAATGGAGAATCTCCAGAAAGACCTTGAGAAGTGTAAAGATGAGCTCAAGGTGAGGATCCGGTATGATGGCAATACTGAAGCCTTGGATAAAATGTTGAACAAACAAAAACACTCCAAGGATACTAGAGGATTAGGATTTGGTGTCGGTATGTGCTCCACAAGCAAGAATGTCTCCAATAAAGACATTCAGTTTGTCTCCTCAAGTGGAGATAACAAGGGACATACCTTCACAGTAGGAAATGCTCCTAGGAAGAAGGTTGACCTAACTACAACAAGTGAAGACATGAGGATGAAGATCGATGTTGCAAGAAGGAGTGATGTTGATCCTAAAGGGAAAGGAAAGCTAAGAGAAGAAGGCTTCATCAGAAATGGGAACATAAGAAGACAACCTAAAAGAGCTTCTGTCGGTGGAAGACAAAGAGATGTTGTTGTTCCCAAGAACAATCCCTAGACGAGTAGAAATGGAGAAACCAAGCCGGTAAGATCACCTCATGCTTGGAAAAATAAACTTGTAAGCTGTAAGCCCTCCTTCTCTGGTTACTATTTTTCATGCAAGGATTATGGTCATAGGACATATGAATGCAAAATGAGGTCTAAGAATAGACAAAATGTTTTTCCTAGAAATGACAATTTATTTTGTCAAAGATGTAATGGTTTTGGTAATAGAAGTCATGAATATAGAAAGAAGAACTTGCAATCATATGGCAACCGGTATAACAATCATGCTCAATATGGAAATGGTTATAGAGCATATGAGAATCAAAGACCGACATGGAACAAAAGGAGAAGTGTTCCTGCAAGACCAAGAAATCCATTGGTTCCATTAGTTGGCTACAACAACATGATCAGAGGAAGAAGATCAAACCGGTTTGATAGAAGGTCCTCCAATCATTTGGCTGGCATGAGCACAGTTTGCTACTACAACAATGTTTGTGGAGCAAGAACCAATCAACAAAAGGAAGTCAATGTTGCTCCCAAGACTGCAAATGAGAAAAAGAGGGATACCAAGAATGTATGGAGGAAGAAGGAAGAGAATATAACCATGGGCAAGCACTATGCATTCAATACACAAGTGGTATCTCCCAAGGCTTAAAAGAGATGCAAGACTTTAGGGGGAGCTACATATTATTCACATCATTCACCCCCAAAATTTGAAATGGACCAATAAAAGGACAATTTGCTACTGGTAGAAGGGAGAAGATGAGATGGCAGTGTGTGCGGTTGATGCCTTGGCTACACATCTGCTTATGTGAGATGGATTACTGCTGCATGTGTCAATGGATGGTTCAAATTACAATTGGAATTAGAGGTACTTGACACAAGAAGATAGAGATTGATGGACAGAGTGTTCTGGTAGAGATATTGGACCGATATGTATAGTATGTTATCGGTATGGTTGTTAACTGGAATTACAAATTATGTTCATTCCAGTGACTATGATGACTTAGATTGAGCAAATTATGTCTCAAGTGATATAGGAGAAGACATGAATGATAATGTGTTGGACCGGTAGTTGACCTTATCTAGATGCATCGTTTTGATTTAATCGGTTGGAAAGTTGACATGATGGTGATGTGGTTTGGCATTGTGGTCGTACAAGATCATGTCACAAGTTGTGATGGACATCATGTAAGTGAAAGACCATCTGCAAATCACATATACTTAGTTTTACCGATACAAGGTGTAGATTTGAGCTCTGGTTTAGAACCTGAGAGGCAAAGAATATCTGAGATCTATGGTTCAGGGGGAGTTCACAACCATATCTTCTGATTGGTATTAGACATGCTGGACATAAGGGGAGAACATACAAGTGATATCAAATTGGTATCAGTATCAGCATCAACACTTGGTATCAGAAAATTGGTGTCAGAATAATTTTCTGCATATCAAAGGGGAGAAGATACAGTCTGACCAACAGGTAAGTGAAATTCACTGACACACTTTTCTTCAATTGGTATCAAGCTCATATATATAATTGGTGTTAGATGGTGTCTAAGCCCTCTATCTCAAGTATTGCTGGATAAGAGGATGCAGAGTTTAATGGTCAAAGGGGGAGAAGAAACCGATAGAAAGATTTGTCAGTTCCCTTTGCCATTGTTGTCAAATGGGGAGAGAAGATCTGTAGTATACCGGATACTACATGTGTTGACATCAATGCAAAAGGGGGAGATTGTTGGTATTGTATTGTCATTGATGTCAACCAGTGTAGCATGGAGTATTGACCAATGAGCAAGTATCGAAGACCGACAAGCATGTGACTAGTAAGAAAAGATGGATGATCCATAAAAAATGTGTAGACAACTGGTAAGCAGTTGGATGTCATACAACAAGACTCCCACCTGATGAAGATGTCATCACAAGATGAAGATATGATCGACAGAGTTTGGGCTGTTGCAAGATAGTAAGGTAGACAAAGGGGATGTCTACCGAGTTATGGGCTCGATTGTAGATGTATTTGCTCAATGTCAGCTAAGTCATATAAGTGCTATACCAGAAGCAGAATGAGTAACAAAGATCCACTCCCATCGGGTGTTGGCAGGTTGGGTGCAACTGTCTATCAACTCCCACCGATAAGTGGTCATACTGAGATTATCACACAACATGCATATAATGCATTATAACCCTCTGGGATAAGACAATCACAAAAGTTAAAGGTAGGTGGTTGAAGACACGTACCAGATGACCAAAGTGAAACATCAGAAGCCTCCAACATGTGAAACTAGCGATGTGCACCGGATCAACAAGAGAAGGCATGATGAGTTACTAGTACATAAAAGGAAGGATAAGTTTGTCACTTTGACAAACTAGTTGAGAGGAGAACTGGTCTAATGAAGATGAAGGTAAGGTTTAGTAGTTGCTAACATGAAGTTACCAAAATACTGATATCAATAGAGATCCAAGTTGATGATTGATGTCTGTGATTGTCATGTTATCGATATGCAGACAAAAGTGTAGTCAATCGGTAAGGATGTCAACCAACAAGATACCAAAGAGGCAAAGGTGAAAGGCTCTCACCAGATGAAGATGTGTATGGTGACTCACTCTGGGCATGTGTCTTGTTTTTGTGACTGGGCTAATGTGATCCCACCGATAGAACAGGAGACTACATGTCATGAAAGTGAAATGGTCTATGTATACTGGTAAGGTAAGACAAACTGGTAGTATAGAGGGAACACCAGTTGTGTGTTCAGTCGATGACTAAGCTTGAACCGACATGATCAGATGAGTTAGATACCTACTGAGATGCCACGTGGTCTCCAAGTGGCAAATGAACAGTGCATCATCAAAGTAGTCGGTGATTGGTAAGACATTTAATGCAGTCTGCATAAATCACGAGACGATGACAGAGGTTTGCGGCTCGAAGAAGAACGACAAAATAAGATTAAGATTTGTGTTGTGATGATTGATGCAGGTTGTGTAGATACGGATCTGATTTGGAGTAAGAAGCTACAAGATCATTCATTATGATTAACAAGTGCAGGCCGACAAACAATCCGTGTTTGCTAAATATAGAAAACGTGTATTGGAAGCAATGAGATTGGCAGAGTTGAGTGATCTATTGTAGGTGGTCAATATTTGGAACAAGATCTGATTAGATTCAGTATGCCTCGTGGTCGATGAAGAAACCTTAGCGCGCCAAGTTTGAATGTCCACCTTGGTAGGAAAGCTCAAAGATAAATATGCTGACCAAAGACCTAAGTATTTGATGGTAATGGATGATGAGGTGTTAGATATTGAAGAGAAGAGTGTGAGAGTGCATCAGAGAGTTAATCAGTCAAAGTGTAATCTGTAGAAGATCATAGCGACTGAGGGCTTGAGAGAACCGATAAGAGGGTTTAACCGGTAAGGTTAGAGTGACTGGTGAGCTGCAAAGAGAATTGCAGTCAAGTGAACCGATAGTGCTAGAACTGGCAAGAAGACAATAAAGGGTGTTGCAGTGAAGTGGGAGTGTCAGTGAAGATCTGGCAAGGCAAAAACAAAGCAGGGCTTGATTGTGTATTAGTGTGAGCAAAGAACCAATAGAGATTAGAGAAAAGTGAACCGACAGAGAAGATGCAGAGTAACAGAAAGAGGACTCAACTGGTAAGGTTGCAACAGAGATTGAAGTAGAGAAGGATCCGTGTGAGTAGAGAATCGCCAGAGAACAGAGCAGAGGAAGATCGGTTGAGAAGAGTTGAAACGGTAGAGTGATTTGATTGTGAGAAGTTACAAAATTCATTTGTAACCGGGTTATAACCACTGTATTGTTTGTAATCATTGTGATCATTGAGTTGGTGATCTTTGGGTTGGTGCTCCTTGGGTTGGTGCCCTAAAAATTGTAATACAATTTTATTTGTGAGGTTGGATTGGAGCAGCAGACTCTAGCAACATTTCTCACAAAGAGTTTTCCCATATTGGGTTTTCCTCGTATATCTAGTGTTGTGTGATGTATCCTTGTGTGTGTTTGCATATGTTCTCTTCCCTTATCTCACCGGTATGTTTACTTGGTCTTTGAAATGTTAACCGATACTCACATTTAGTATTAAAAGGGTTAAGATTGAAAACAACTGATTCACCCACTCCCCCTCTCAGTGGCATCTTGTGTTCTACAAGGATAAGGTAAGGGTTATGGTCAAGGTTAGAGACAAAGTTAGTGTTAGGGTTTGGTTTAGGTTTATAATTAGAATTAGGGTTGAAGACAAGAATAGGGTCAAGGTTAGAGTTAGGGTTAGGTTTGCAATTAGTGTAATAATTATTATTAGATTTAGGATTGTGGATAGGATTAGGGTTAGAATTAGGATTAAGGTTAGGGTGAGGGTTAGAGTAGATTAGGAATATGGTTACAATTCAATTAGGGTTAAGGATATGTTAAGGTTTTAGAAAGGTTGAACGCTATAAGGTTAGTGTTTGGGTTAGGATTAGAGAAATAATTAGAGTTAGGGTTAATGCTAAGATAGGGTTAGTGTTAGGGTTAGGTTTTTATTAGGGTTATGATTAAGGTTAAAGTTATAATTCATGGTAAATTTAGGTTTGGGATTATTGACTAGGGACTACACCCAAACTTAGAGATGTGAATTACTTATTGAGAAGCTATTAGACTCCATCATTATGGTTCATTTATCTTATCAACCTGAGGACGTTTGACTTGAAATGGGACAACATGGTATGTGCACTAAGAGCTTCTAGGAGACATTTCCATCCAAATTTGAACATATGAAATACTGAGTAATTCTGTACAAAGGAATAACTTAGACCTACATCTTGACACAAAGAAATTCTACTGATTTTTCATTCTTAACAATAGAAGCTTCCTAACTAAATAGAAACAAGTACTTGCTCTAACTTGGGTGTAGGAACAGTCACAAAATCATAGTTTAGTGGCTACAGGAGTAGACAATGACCAACTTACTACAACAAAATTAAGATATCTTGAAAAATAGAAGTGTAAAAAGTAAACAAGTAGAATCCCCACCAATTGGGCCCCTTTGGATGATTCTTTTGAACTAAAAGCTACAAAATTTGATCACCAAGTCCTCATAACCATAGCCATATCACATGTTTCTCAAAACAAAATACTGCTTTTTATTCTCAGAATTATTTTAACAGTACAACAAACATATTATGAACACATAGATATCTATCTTGAATGGAGAGTGCGTGCGATGCAGGGGAGGCTAGGGTTTCCGATGGAGACGCAGGTGGGGATGGAGATGAGGAACTAGATGGTGAGGGGCTTGTTGGTGGTCGCTTGGTGTTGTGGTTGCCATTATTTTTTCCTGTAGATGGCTTGTTTTGGCAGTTTCATGGGTGGTCTTTACGTGCAAATCTACTCGCTTGGGAGTAACTGTTGAGGGATCAGTTTGTTGCGGCGACCTCTCTGTCACCCCTTTGAGGTTGTTGCCCTTTCTTTGCTGACAATGTGTGTGTTAAAGATGATGTTCTATTCCATTCTTGGGCTCCTGCAGTCAGGTTTTTTTATGGTGATGTCCCTATCTCTGTGGCGGGTAGGGGTGCTTTCGGTGTGGTGGCTTCTCCCCAGACGATTTTCCCTCTTGGCCAGGTTGTTGCTTCTGGTCAGTGGTATTCCTTTGCGACTGGTGTTTGTAGCTTTTCCAGTTGCTGGGAGGGTTCTTTTTGGCTCTTGGAGGAGGGTTTTTTGTGGTTGTGTTATGCCCCTGTGATGTAGGTTTCACTACCCTACTCTTGTCTGGGTGTTGGGGGGGGGTGTTTGGGATCCGAGTGGAGCTACCGTTGCTTGGCTCTTCCTTGGGTTCTTAATCTCTTCTCTCCCCTCAAGCTATCCTTTGCCCTTGGAGGGGGTTTTGTTGCTGTAGAAGGCCTCTGTGTTGGAGGTCTGCTTGTCCTTGTTGTGTTTCCTTTTAGGGTTTCCTCTTGATGGCTGTGGGTGCGTCTCTTTTCCTTTTTTTTTTAGAGGTTCTCTGGTGATATTTAGGTTGTCATCTAACTGCTTTTCTCAATTTGTCCTGTTGAGGTGGATCTTCTTCTACTGAGGGAAAGAGTTGTGGGCCGAGTCTGGTGGGATGGCTCCAGTTGGGGGCTTTGGATTCCCTATATATTGTCAGATTGGATGCGTGATTGTTACTCTATCCTTGCTGCTTGGTTTTTCCCTTTCTCCTATTGAGTTGAATATTTTGGTGGAGTTTGTCTGCTTTGAGTTTGTTTGGATCAAGCCTCTTCCTTAGCATAAGGTTCTGGGAACCTTTTCAAATCTCATTTGTCTAACTAAGAGTTGTGGGTTTCTTTCATGGTTGTTGGACTTTGTTTTGTGGTTTGAAGCTATGTTCTCTTTGCTGATGCTCTCTGTCGCTTCAACCCCTATAGAGGTGGGTCCCTATCCTATTGAGGTGGAAAGGAGCTTTGCTGGAAGGGGGCGATGATCAGATGCTTTGTGGTTACTGGCTTCATCCTATTGGTTTTGGGAGCCATTGTAAAAACCAACTCAAAGGTTAGGGGAGCCTTTCAAAACCCCCCATTTTCTGGTTATCTTTTATTGATTATCCTTTTGGATCTTGTTGGGCCTTTGAATGGTTGTGGGAGTCGTGTAAAACCCACGGACTGGCTAGATGCTGATAGTTTTAAAGGGCCCAGTTTGGCCAGTCATTGGTTTTGGTTAGGTATGAGCTTTGTTGGGAGCTGCAAGAACCTTTTGTTGGTTGAGGGTGCCTCCAATACCCTCATTATTGCTTTTTGAAATATTTTTTTTTTGTTATTGTTGTACTTCATTTTGGGCCAGCCTACTATGCGATGTCTTATTTTTTTGGCTGGTTGGTGTCTGATTGGCTGTGGCTGTTGGTTGTCTATGATGTATCTTCTTGTAGCATTCCTTTTTTGGTTTTGGATCCATGAAAAATCTGAGGGTTTCAAGTCCCTTCAAAACTTGTTGTACAGGGTTTCTGGTCCCCTCAAAACCCGTTTACCCTAATAAAAAATAGTACAACAAACATGACACAATAATCCATCCTTTATTAATAAGTTCGAAGAAGATTATATAGCAACTGACTCCTAACAATCTACCATAACAACTGCTCCAATCCCAGTATATAGGAGGAGGAAATTTTATTAAAACATAAATTCTAAGACTAAAACAAAATAGGACTATGTCTTGAGCTTGCATACATTACATGTTTTCCTAGATTTACTCCATCATCTAACATAACAATTATCGGAAAGGTAACTGCTATCTTAACTGGTCTTCAAAGCCTTTAAACAACTTGAACAACTGGTATCCGTGTTGCAACAACTTTGAATTCTTCTTGCCTTGCTGTCCCAGACTCCTTCAACGATCTACCATGCTCCTGCTAATAATATTCAATTTTGTTTCAGCAACATAGGATTCCTTCTATCCGGTTGCATCACCAAGGTTAGCATACCAAAGATCTAACACATTAATGATTACTAAAACACAATACATATATTATCATTTAAAGATAAGGTTTAAATTGCATCCATATAACTTGTTATATCACTAACATAAAGGTCTTAGTATATAAACAATATGTTCAACATATTGAGTCAAAAGACACCACCACATGACATATATCCCTAGGCACTAAAAAAAGTATTATAGCATCAAGAAATGTCTATAATAAAAGAGGCATAAAATAGGACTCATCATTCCCGCCCCCATACTTAAAGCTCTGCTGGATGGTTTCTGATTCTTCTGCCGAGTTAACAGTCTAAAGTCTCCTACAACAATTTCTACCCTAGTCTTGGCAATAAGACTCCAATAAAACCCTCGGTGTTTCCTGAAATTTTTCCATCTAGTCTTTTCTTGGTCAACATCATAATATTGGAGTTCTTCCCAGTGTAGAACAGGTCACCATAACATGGGTGGCTAAAAAATCAAAGGTATCCACCTTTCTTGTTGTGACCTTCCCAAATGTTTATAAGTAGCTGCTCTCTTGAGTGCTGCATGGTAATTCCTTAGTGAATGTGGTTTTTCCCTCTTTAAATCCCAAGGTAACCAATTCCACCTATGAGCAAGGTATCCAAATATTGTTCTAGCTGAACTTTCTACCATATGTTCATATTCTTTGTAAGCTTCTTCTCTCAATGTCATTATCTTCTCCCTCAAACTGGGTTCAGAGGTTAGCTGATTCCAATGATAATAAATTCTATTTGGATCTCCTACTTTAGCCTGAAGAGGTAATGGAATGATCTATGGAAGTCATCACATTATAAGACAGTGATGGAATATAATTGTGAAAAGATTGAGTAATCAAGGTTTGACCAATTACTACCATTTGATATAAATGCATGATATCAAGATCAAACTTGATTGTAACCACTTGGTTATTAGCAAAAAACTTAATAGAACCATGAAGGGTGGATGAGACTTCCCCTAAAGCATGCAACCATGGTCTACCTAGAAGAAGATTATAAGGTAACTTGGCATGACATACACCACGGTTGGAATAGTAATTGGTCTAATCTACAAAGGCATAATGACAACACCCGAAGTAGTCTTACTAGTGTTATCAAAATCATGGATAAACAAAAAAGATGCAACAAGAGCATTCAAATCCACTTTGATTTTTGGTAGCAAGTCTAGACTACAAACGTTGAGTGTTGAACCAATGTCAATGATAGTTTACCTAATACCAATGCTATTAACATACACAATTATCATAAACAGATCTGCAAGATATCTCACTTCTGGAGGTGGGAGTTCGTGCAGATAGAATGTAATATTCGACATATCTGCACAAATATGATCCATTAAGGCATTTACATCCATTGGATGAGTAGAAGAGGACAACAAGATCTTTTGAAGCACTTCCTGAAGCATACCTTTGTACACTGGAGCAGTTTGAAGCAAATCCCATAGTGAGATCTTGGCAGGAGTAACACAAAGTTGCTTGAGAAGATCATAGTCACTAGGTTGCCTAGCTATAGGTTTGGGTGCTTGAGGAAGGTTAGGTTGAGAAGGTGGTAAATAAGTAACAGGTTGATCTATATGTTTCTTATTCCTTCATGTATTATAAATAGGCATGACAATGTTATAAGAAACATACAAATATTGAGTAAACCTTGTAAATAAATTTGGAGAATCACTTTCAAATGATTTACCATATATAGAGTTAAATTTCTTTGGAGAGGGACTAGTTGTACTCACATAAATAACCAATTTCCTAGGCTTCTAATTGGTAGAGACTACAATATTATTTATAGATTTTTCACTACCCAAGGAAGAATAATCTATACATGGGTCGCTCTCAAAGCTCTTATGATTATAAGGGAATGCCTCTAGGAAATCATCCAAGGCATCATCCAACATATTGAAGTCATCTTTCAAGAGCGCCTTATCAAATGCATTGAAATCTAAAAGAAAGAGATCCGACATGAGGCATTTTTGTGTTTCCTCCTTCATGGACAATCAAATAGGTACATTTGGATAAAAAACATAAATTGATAGTGTAATAGAAATAAACCCTGCTCAATGGAGGAAAACCCCTATTACAAAAGATATAAATATAAATAGATAATGTGATAGAAACAAACCTCGCTTAATGGAGGAAAGCCCTTATCACTAAAGATGTAATGATAAGTGAACTAAATGCACCTAGACAATAGATACATTCAAAGATTTGATAGCAATATAGTATCAAGATATAGAAGATGAGATAGAGGAAGAAGTGTTACACAACCAAGACCCCTCTCTTGAGATGATAACATGGTTGTATTGTAAGAGAAGACCAAGCTAGTGTAGTGTTGAGTGTGTATTTTGACAAAGCTTTGCTTAGAGTATCAAATCAAGAGATCAAAGAGTGATTTCTTATGAAAATGAGGAAGAATGAAAGGTTTTATTGTTCTTCATGGGTGGGAATGACTGTTTCAGATGCGCATAAACCAAGGGACACACATCACCAAAGGTTTGATGTGGAAAATACCAATTTGAATCTGGGATATTCTTGGGATGTTTTCACGTTGTGCAGAGGTCTACGTTCCATGTTGTAGTCCAAAAAAGATAACCCCAAATTTAGCTCAAGTGTGGATAGTCCTGCTTTGTCTTTAGAATCCATGATGTCAGAATGATAAACTCTCGACCACGAATTGCTGTCATAAATTTACCAGATGGAATGCAAAAGTGTAATAAATTTACTAGGTACAATTTATGATACTACACCTATAAACACCAAACCTAGACAAAATTTAAGACTACAAACTAGAATTATTTATCAAGATTTTGTTGCTGAGGCGCACTCACCCAATAGTCTTGCTAGTTGAATTTCAACCATTTTTTTTTACATTCTTCATCGCTTCAAGGCTGAAATGTTGCACTTCCCATTCCTTATCATAGAGGTAATACTTGAGGTGGTCCCAACCCACTTGGGCTTCAACACAATTTTCCTCCTTGTTGGCATCAACACTTGAGACCAAGAAAGGACTCAAAGGTGGTATAAACTCTGTCGGATGAAGCCATTCCTTGTGTAGTGCCACAAACCCTTCCCTTGGTTGCACCATGGTTTACAAACTCTCTAAGCCATACGACCACTCCTCTTTGACACATTCTTGTATCACCCATTTTACATCCTCCTTGTTGCTAAGATCCAAGAACCACACCAAGAAAGTGTAGGCGATATTGATATTTGTTTGATATCTAAATTTTGATTTCATATAATTTCCCCCTAGTAAAATATCCACTATTTGTAAAAACATCGAATCCTCTATCTTAAAAACAATTCTCAATCTAACATTAGCAATTCTTCTAAAAAATGCAAGTTGTTGTTGCTTGCATGAAATCAAAGTGAAATTTTCCTCCATTGTTTGTCTGAAACCCTCACCAAGCAACTACCCTTCTCACAACTACCAAGACCAAAGGCAAATGTACCTTGATGAGATACAAGCTACATTTTATAATAAATTTCACACGAATTCCATCTTGCCTAAAACAAAACTTAATGTCCCATTAATTCCATTTAAAATGGTTGCATATGACTTTGTCCAGTCACCAAGTTGGATCTCTTGTAAATCTTCCCAAATCTCTCGGGGATCATTAAATGATGCCATTCATTTTGAAATATCGTCGACGATTTTGTTACCTTCCTGCATGGTGTGGGATATTTTAAAATCCTTAAATTTCATTAATTCCCCCTTAATAACATTAATAAATTTATTTAAATGCCAATCCATTGCCACTTCTTTCTTAATTGCATTGAAAATAATAAGGGAGTCTCCTTCTAAGTGTAGTTTAGGAATCTCCAAGATTTTTGCCATATTAATTTCTAAGATGTCTGCTTAGGCCTCTACAACATTATTAGTTCCATCCATTAATTTTTTGGCGTGAAGGCTACTATTTAAGCATTGCAATCCCGGATCACAACACCGGCTTCTGATGATCTAGGATTGCCTTTCGATGCCTCATCAAAATTAAATTTAGTCCACCCTTCATTTGGCTTAAGCCACGTTATACTCTCATGCTTCGATACAACTTGATCAACCCACTAAGAACCATTAACATGCCAATAATACATTTCTATTTGAACATGAAGTTATTTTGACATAATTCATCCATCCATTATTACCATTTTTCATATTCATTTTATTCATCCATCCTTTATCCACAAAGTCATGTGTCAAACATCATCATCCTTTAAATCTTTATCAAACATCATCATTATCATGTACATTGATAAATCTATAATCATCTAAGTAGCATCAATGATCTTGTCTAGTCACGATCCATCATTAGTTTTGTCTCCATGGTGCATACATCATCCAAAAATGATTTCTCTCAAGCAATATTTTCTCCATTATGACATATCTTCTTTGCATCCTTTGTATTTTCAAGAGATCTCCTAGGCCCCATTTTTTCCACAATCTCTCTTGAGGGGCATCACTTCCATCATCATCGGGCTATTCCTCTAAGCAACTAGGGCAACATTTCCCTAAATTTACACTTCATCCTACCTTTCATTCTTCTTTGATACAGTGCCACTCAGTCATGACACTCTATCAAAGAGGGATAAAATGTAGACACCTAAATTTATCCAAGTACAAACTTACCCAAAATTAATTAAATGATTAAACTATTAAGTTCATCCATGTCACCTCATATAGCCCAACTAACTAAAATATATATCATTTAACTAGTTAATTACTCTCTCTCACATAGTTAAATAACTTCATTATTTAATTACCTTTTCTTCCACCCCACATTACTAAAATAATTAAATAATTTTATTACTTAATTGAGACTATATTCTCCCCATTGAAATTCAAGAATAAAGACTCCTATGGTTTCAATAATTTCTATATTTAGTAAGTGCAACCCCATCCCTTCTTTTTTAAACAAACTCCATCATGACCCTTCATCCCTTACTCAATTCTAAGAAAGTCTTCTTATTTGTTCTCCATCATTGATCTTCTCATCATGTCTCTATCATCCATTTTTCCTCCTAAAAATGTATAAATAGACAAGCTATCCTATGCATTTGATTATACACTTTATGCTAACACAATGTTCTCAAAAAAAAAAAAAGAGTGAAAAAGGTATCCACATTGCGAATCACTGGGTGCAAATCAAACTTTGCAATGTAGTTTCATGGTAATTTTTCTTTGCTACATGTTTTTATTTGAATTCAATTTACATGATTTACCTAAGGTTTGTTTTAGTTTAGAATAGGAAATTGGTTATTTGCATTTGTTTCCTAGTTTTGAATTTTAAAATGTGATAAAAAAAAAGATCTCCAAATGCACTTTCACCAATTTCCTACTATCAAAATGAAGGTGGAACATGTGCTTTTTGAAATTAAGATATACTACCATTTGAGGACCTTATATGAACTTGCATGGAGGCTAAACCATATAAACCAAGGTATGGTCATGACTTTTGTTTATTTCAATTATAGGTGTAGTTTAGTTTTTAAAATAACACCCAACTTCATGTTTAAAAACAGACAAATGCATTTGCATATCTTCGTTTTTTGTTCTTGAGTGATTTTACCATATTAAATTCATTGTAAACGAGGCAATTATCAAAAGGCATTTTGTCAACCAACCATCTCCATAATATTTTTCCTTCCAAGCTATTATTAAGCACATGGACATCAACAATGTCAACAGAAGAGCCTTTAATGTCGAACATATTTTAGATGACACAATAGTTAGGCTCTTCTCTTGACAAAATAATGAAATAACTTAAATGCAAAGAAAATAAATGCACATCATTACATCTATCATCATTCAAGGTGAGGAATTGTGATGTGGAAAGCCATATTATGTACATACTCACATGAAGCCAAAAAACCATTAACATTTATTTCTTGTAAGCAAATAAAATCAAACATGCGAAGAATAGAGACTTAAAAGAAGTTTCTATAAATCCATAAACATACCATGAAAGTTTTTTAATGAATTTATTTGGGCTATTTGTAAACATTATCTAGTTCAATAGAAATTTACAAAAGGTTCCTATGGATCCATAAACATTTCAATATAAGATTTTTAATCATTCTAGTTGGGCTATTCATAAATATCTAGTCAATGGTCAATCTCGACCCCTAAAAAGAGACCACAAATTACCTTTCTCAAATAAAATGTAAAATTACTATTGACAATTTGACCACTAATTGGATTTCCATATCAATCTACTTCCATAAAAACTTGGAACAGAACTATATAAAAAAATTAACAATATTTTTATATAAATTTATAAAACAACATTATTTTGAGCCATTTGTATTTCTACGAATACATTCCCTGGTAAAACTTTTGTCTTCAAATATTACCACACCTCTGGAATATGATCATCTGTGAATGCAGTCTTCTTCTTCTTCTTCTTCTTCTTCTTCTACAGCCAAATGTGCAGAACGTGTTCTCCAATTACAAATACCAACAGAAAGTAGACAACAAAAAATATAATAGAATGAACAATAATGGACGGCACACTGGTCTTCAAATTTCCACATTCTATTGGCCGAAGTTTTCCGGGCAGCTGAAAGAAAAGTCCAGGAGACAACAGTATGAAGAGAATGAATGCAATCAATGGTGGCACCCAATGAATCATCTTGCCCCTCTGCACTTAGCCCCAAAACCTGCAGTGAAATCGCTAAAAAGAGGCCTTCTGCAACAGTTTTTGATGCTTGCTTGTTGCAGTTTATGGAAATCCCAATCCAGAGCATATTAAAATTAAAAGGTTACTTTGGCAACAAGGCACCGCATGTGGAATCCAAATCATAATGCCTTGAGTACTTGCTGTGAAATACTTGTTCCATATGTCTATCTTTTTCTAAAGAATACTTGTGCTCAACTTCATTGCATCTTTGCTTTGCATAAAGACCACGAAAGTGATGGGAGCAGCAGTATGAGCAGGAAAGAGAAAATGGAAATCAAAACTCTTTCTTACTTGTTTCTATCATTTTATCAATGAAACTAGTTGGCACTCACTGCTTTCTTTCTTTCCTTTTTTTTTTGAAATTTGAGAAATAATTAGATTGGTCCAGTATTTTGAGATTGCACATGTGAATGGGCAGATAAGTGAAATCTTAATGGTACTTTTTTTTTTGGGAAATTTAAAAAATAATTAGGAGGATATAGCAGTTGAGCACCTTAACTTTGCACTTCTCAAAATCTTATGTGGAAATTTCAAATCCCTCTCAATTTTTTTGCAACAGTTTGCTTGGAAAATCTCCTACTTATAACTAAGGTTTCAGAGAAAAATCATCAAATATGATGCCACACCAACATGCTTTTTGCCAAGGTGTCCAAAACAACCCCCCCCTAAAAAGTGAGACCGATACTTGTGCGCTAATGTGGCATCACACGATTCCTTGCTTTTTAGTCATTAGGGATACATTTCATTCAATTATGGACAATCATCATCACAATAACAACTTTAAAGTCACAACCATTGATGTAGTGTTGTAAAAAATATTAGGCATTAAATCAACAAATGCTATCACAACCATTGGAACACGCACAACTATTGGGTCCTTTCGTCTAGATTAGTTCAACATTTTGAGATTGTATTATTTGAAGGGGGAGATAAAGTGAAACCTATTGACATAAATAGATACAAAGAGTTGAGAATGATAACTTGTAATAATAAATGTGTAAATGAGTAATGGGGATAGAAAATTGTTGAGCTAATCTATAAGTGATTTGATTGATTGATACGTTGTGATTGATGTAGACTAATTATTAGATATTAGATTATTAAGGTGTATATATCAGTGACAAAGTAAATTTTGGTGTTGTGATATAATTTTATACTTTTAACCTATAAATATAGGAAATTGGGTTGCTTTCACTTGATATTGAATAAACAATGTGGTGTTGATGAACCCCTTTAGGAGTTTATTATGTAAAAATTGAAGTTCTTGATTTCCTTGTGCCTTATCTTTTTCTTTTGTTTTCCAAAATATTGAAAGAACATGAGTCAAGGATGCAAGATGCCTAGATTGAAGTGTTGTTCTAGTATCTATTCGATGCAAGAAAGTGATACTAATTTCTCTCTTTGGACATGTCCCTTTTATTTATCTCATTCTAAGACACTAATAATTTAGGGCTTGTCTTTAAATTTACATCTTTAAATTCTCAATTTAAAAGTTTGACATGCAAGTTGATAGGCAACAATCAAATTCTAGAATTGTTAGCTCTCAAATAAGTGGAACACAATTGCATGTAGGATTAGGTCTAAGGGACATATTCACATCCATAATTCACCTAGATGGGGTAAATCCCCAAGGGATTGGATTGGTAGAATTCAAGGATAAGATAAATTGAGCAATAGGATAATATATTTCAAACAAATCCAAAATGATAGCAAGGGGGGAAAATAGTGAAGTATGCACTTTTACACTCTATATTTGTATCCACTTTAGAATGCATGTGGACTAACTGAAGTAAATAGTATAGTAAATTAAATCATAAATACATGTTTAAAATGATATAAATTGGATGACACCTTGTATTTCTTCTCCATGCTAATTTTGCACATATGAATCAACATACATGCCCATGACAAAGAGTTAATAGCATAGGTCACAATAATCATGAGCATAAAAACATAAACATTAGAAATTATATTTGATCGTGTTAAATATCATTTAATGTGAAAAACTATGATAAAGGGAGTGGAAATGAAACCACAAGGATGTTCCTAATTTAGCCCCTTGAAACCATGCGAGAAGGTTGCAAAGGGGTAATACATTGATTTTTATATGGCTGTCAAAATTTTTAAATCAATTTGTCCCTCTTAATTTGTATAATGTAAGTAAAAACTGACAACATGATATGTAGGGTTGACAAGGAATTAGAACTAGTATTCTTCCCTCGATCTATACAATATAAAGCCATGTAAAAGTAAAAAATAAAAAATATCATGCATGGAGTTTCCAAGGAGTTAGAATTGGTGTGCTTCCCTCAATCTATAAATTGATGAACTAGTGCATGCCTAATGTAAATTGGATGTATGCATCATGATTGATTTAGATTGGAGAAAGGAAAGAGTAAAATGACCAATAGAATAATGGGTCAATCTTGAATACATGTAAAATTTTTTTTTTGTGAAAGCTCATATAATGGGGGAACAATAGGAGTTCACCCCAACTTTTCACCTTAATGATCAGGAAATGTCACATAGGAAAGATAAATCATGCGAGCATTCACATATAAGCACACAAGAGTGTCATTTATGGTTTGACATGACATATATATGATAATGTACAATTTCATGTAAATATCATATAAATGATGTCGTGAATAGATGTGATCATGCAATAATAGTTTCACAAACATTCCATGTAAAATATTATCATAACTAACATGCCATATTAGAAAGTGTGTTTTCTAGAGAGAACAATTTTTTTTTTGTTATCTCAAGAGAAAAATAATGGATCTCCCCATTGTTGGGATTAAGTTGTTTGGACCTTTGCAAGTCCTACTATTTAGAAAGTGATTATTTAATTATTTTATCCAGTGTTTATTTGCCTACTTACGTTAATTATATGTACACCTGATGATGTCATTTATGGGAGTGATAACTTGAGTTGTCTTTGTATATGTGAAGTGGAATCAGTGACATAGTTCCCACTTTTTAGGAGATATGGATGAGAATATTCCTATTCTTTAGAGGTAGGTATTCAACTTTGTGTGAGTTGACTAAAGTCATATTTGATAATTAACACATGTTGGACTGTGACAACCAAGATCAACTTGCAAATATAAATATATCCACAATAAGAAATATGCAAAATGAGAAATATCATAAACATTTAGTTGAAAATGTTCAAAGGATCTTTTTTTATAAAGGCAATCAAGAAGAGGTGAGAAGGTAGTAGTGAAACTTTGACTACCTCTCCAAGAGTGAAACAAGTGTAGGACTATGGACAAGTGCTGGGACACATGGTGAGTTTACATGAAGTGAAAAATAAGTTTAACTAACCTCTAAGTGAGCTTAAGTGTAGTGTGGATAGGAATCAACTATGTAGGCTAAAAGCTAACCAATTATACAAAACCTATTTTCACACTAACACCTCCCCTTAAGCAATACTTGGAAAGTAAGATAATCATGAAAAAGAAGAGTCCTGACAACATGACCTAATAAAGTACTCATGTACAAATAATTTTTTTCTCGTTAATAGAGAAAGGGATAAAACCCTATGGGAGCAAAAACTCCCTCTAAAAGTGAAAAAGTAAAGGATAAGACCTCTTCCAAAGATGTCCAAATGAAAATGAACACGATGACGAAGGAATCTTGAAGCATGTTAAGAACTCTAAATTCTATTGAAAGATGAACTAGTGTATGCTAGAACCAATGAACCTCCAAAAATATAGATCAAGAGATAGAACTATGATCAAAGAACATGATCAACAAAGCACAAATGACCTATAGTACACTACCAAAAGTGCCTAGTTTTCTACATAAGTACTAGAACCTCACAAAAAGATCCACTAAAACAATCCCTCATATGAGAGATAAAAAGAGTAAGTCAATGCGACCCCCCCTACAAATTTATGAAGTTCATAAGGCTTCATGAGGTTCCTCCACTACTCCACTGAAAACAAAAAGTATTAGCATAACCAATGTCATGATTTGAAGTATAATATTGAATATAATATTTTGCATGAAGTAGCTTGCCTATCATTTTGAGGATATTGAATATTAACATAGCAGTTTATGTAAAACACCTTGTATGTTGTAGGTGAAGTTAGGTGCCACGCATGTTCTTCCTTTTGTAGTTGCATTCATGTAGTATATGGAATAATGACACATGGCATATATGAGTAGCTAAATTGATGATATATAAATATGTTCTATGTTGGAGTGTTTTAGCAGTACAAGTTGATTAGTTTTAGAGATGATGTCATATTGTTGAAATTCGACTGTAGTGTGAAGACTTTTGCAAGAGCACAACTATTATTATATTATAAACTCTATTTTATTGATAATACATTCCCTTGTGTTTTCGAATGTGGGGTTTTTCTCCTAAATGATTTAGCTAAGTTCTTCACCATTGGTGTTCGAATGCATTTAAATACAACGAAAATGGGTAATATTCTCAAGCTTAAGATTTTCATCATTTATGGTTCTATTTCTATTATAAACATTTTGGATTTACAAATTATCTCCTTTAATATTGAAACATCCTCATAATAAGTATGATTATCAAATTTAAAAATAAGTCAAAGCATATCCCAAGGTGTTAGGACAAAACAAATTTTAGAAAAAGATATTCTAAACAAACTCATCAGTTCAACCAAGAAATAAAAGAATCTATAGGGAACAATAATTGTGTTTGAGAGAATTGTTAGGATCTGGGAAGGACAACTGAGAGGGGGGGGGGGGGTGAATTAGTTGTCAAACAATTATATATAATTTATAAATCAAAACAGATTATTCCAACCTGAAACTTAGTGCCGGTAAACCAAACTTAAGTGCCGGTAAAACAAATTAACAGTTATAGCAGTATAGGTGTAACTTAATGCGTGGAACAAAAAGAGAAACAACATCCACAACACATGAAACAAAGATTTTTCTGTTAGTCCTTGCTGGTTTGATGCCAATCTTCATCATTCAAGTCTCTTCCGGTGGGGAAATTACCCCAAGCTTCTCTCTAAGATGTTTAAATGTTTCCTTAGGCAAAGGCTTTGTAAAGATATTTGCAATTTTCTCTTTAGTATTCACATAAACCAATCTCACTTCATTTGCTTCAACATTCTCTTTCAAAAAATTGTACTTAATAGAAACATGCTTTGTTTTAGAGTAAAATACCAGATTCTTTGATATATCAATTGATGCTGAGTTATCACAATAAATAATTCTTGGTTCTTTGCATTTTACCTTTATATCCTTCAAAATTTGCTTGATCCATAATACCTAAGTACAATTAGTTGATGCTGCAACATATTCTGATTCTGTTGTAGATAATGATGTACACGTCTTCTTCTTACTTATCCATAAAATCAATCTTTTGCCAAGAAAGAATGCACCGCTAGTGGTACTCGTTCTGTCATCTACATCTCCTGCCCAATTTGCATCTGTGTATGCACATAAATCAAATTGTCATTCTTAGGATACCATAAACCAAGATTTGTTGTGCCTTGTAGGTACCGAAAAATCCTTTTTACTGCTGATTCATGATTTTCTTTAGGATTGCTTTGAAATCTTGAAACAATACATACTACATTCATTATATCAAGTCTGGTTTGTGTCCAATACAATAATCCTTCAATCATAGATTTGTACCTTGTCAGATTAATGGGAGCTGAATCATCCTTCAATGTTAATTTATCAATTGTAGTCATAGGAGTGCTTACCAGTTTGGAGTTTTCTATACCAAATTTCTTCAAAAGTTCCTTCAAGTATTTTGTTTGACATATGAATATACTTTTATCTGTTTGTGAAATCTGTAAACCTAGAATTTTTTTATCTCTCCAATCATAGATATTTCAAATTCTTCTTGCATCTTGTTAGCAAAGTCTTTACATAATCCATCTTCACCTCCAAAAATGATATATCCACAAACACTTCAATAACCAAAATGTCATCATTGGTAACTTTGTAATACAAATTGCTGTTGACATTACCTTTTATGTAACCAAGCTTCAAAAGATATTTATCCAATCTAACATACCAAGCTCTGGGAGCTTGCTTCAATCCATATAAAGCTTTCCTTAACCTGCAAACCATATCTTTATTATCTGTTAATGAAAATCCATCAGGATATTCAATGTAAACTTCCTCTTCTAGATCTCCATTTAGAAATGCACATTTTACATCCATCTAATAAACTTTATAGTTCTTATGAGCCGCAAATGCAAGAAATAGTCTAACTACCTCAATTCTGGCTACCGGTGCAAAGGTTTCATTATAATCTATTCATTCTTTATGTGAATAACCTTTACAACCTAATCTTGCTTTGTTCCTAATTACTTCACCATCTTCATTAAGTTTATTTCTATATACCCATTTAGTTCCAATTACATTTTTGTCTTTAGGCCGGGGAACTAAAGTCCAAGTATTATTCTTTTCAATTTGTTCTAATTCTTCTTCCATTGCTTTTATCCAATGTTTATCCTGACATGCTTCAATAAAAGATGTTGGTTCAACTTGAGAAATTAAACATACCTCTTAATTTTCCAATCTTCCTCTAGTCACAACACCTTGATTCTTGTTTCCAATTATCCGATTCTCTGAATGATTCAATCTTACATACTTGGGTTTGTTCTGATTTACATTCACAGGTTGCTGTTCTTCAGTCACAGTTGAGTTTTCTGATGATGCCGGTGTGACTGGATCTTCACTCTATACCGGTGCAATCTATGCTGGTTCAATTATAATCATTTCAGCTACCGGTTCTATAGATCTTGAATCTCCTCTAAAATGTTCATCTATCTTCACATTAGTACTCTCAATGATTTTGTGTAATCTTTTATTATAACATCTATATGCCTTGCTTCTAGATGAATAACCAATAAATATTCCTTCATCACTTCTAGGGTCAAATTTACCAATATACTCATCTCTTCTAATATAACATTTGCTTCAAAATATTTTGAAGTATTTAAGAGTAGGAGTATGACCAAATCATAGTTCATAAGGGGTCTTACCAGTTTCACTTTTGATGTGAACTCTGTTGAAAGTATAAACCAATGTATTCATTGCTTCTCTCCAGTACACATGAGGTAGATTTGCTTCCATTAACAAGGTTCTTGCTACATCCAAAATAGTTTTGTTATTCCTTTCCACAACTCCATTCTGCTGGGGTGTCCGGGGTGCTGATAGTTGTCTTTTGATTCCATTCACTTCACAGAATGCATTAAATTCTCTAGATGTAAATTCTCCTCCTTGATTTGATCACATTTGATTTTCTTTCCGGTTTCATTCTCTACCATTGCCTTGTATATCTTGAATCTTCCAAAAGCTTCTGATTTCTCCTCGAGAAAAGTAACCGAACACATTCTAGAATAGTAATCAATTATTACCATAAAGTATCTATCACCCTGAAGACTTCGTGTTCTTGCTGGACCACATAAATCAGTATGAATTAAATCAAGAATATTATTGGATTTTTCAGTAATGCTCTTAAATGTTTTTGATTAAGTAAAAATAGGTTTTAAGGGACCCGAAACTTGATTACAATTCAAAAGATAAGCATTAAAGAAATGAAACAAAACAACTGCAAAACACCAGCACAAAAACCAGTAGCTAAGAAAAAGACAGCAAGAAGCCAACAAGAAGTTGGCTCCAAACCCAACATTACAAATTAATTGAAAACTTTAATAGATTCCTCAACATTTTGAATCAAGAGCATCATTGTCTTGGCCGCTTCCCTCAGGTCGTTGTTTTCCTCTCTCAACTGGTTATCTTTCATATTGATCTCCATCCCAATAGTGTTCTGCCTTGTTCTGCGCCTGGGAGTCTGGTGGGTAGTGCTGGAAGCTGGAATATCATCAATGAAAACCAGATTCTTTTCCTGATTTTTCCTTTCCAGATGATCCACCAAAGCATTCATGTTCTATGATGAGACTTTGAGGACTTGGAGACTATGGTTCATAAAGTTTTTTAGAGCCTTCTCGGTATAGGCAACCCGAGAGTTGATGTTGTCTTTATCCTCTTCAACCTGTTCTTTCAAGGTTCTTATAACATCCTCTAGGTGTTTCAAATCCCCTTTGATCAAATCTTTTTCTAGCCAATCCTCCATCTCAATATCCTCTTCCGTTTCACTGGTTTCCGTCTCATCATTCTTTTTCCCAGAGTCCTTAATCAACTTATTAATCTTGTTTTCCAACTCCCTCTGTTTACTTTGCATGCTAGTAATGTTGTTGACAACCCATTTCTGGAAGTTGAAGGACTCCAGAGTACAGTTACAGGCGGTATTCAAGATGGTGTTCATAGAATCCCTACCCTGTTCAATGCCCACAGAGTTAGGATTGTCATCCTCCTTAGAATTCAGAGCAACATTCTTGTTGTCTGAGCCCATAGGGTTAGAGTGAGGGTTTTCAGAGTTACCCCCTTCATCCTCTTCACCAATGTTCTCATCCTTTTCATACTCCATATCAGTTTCAAAATCCTTACCCTTTTCCTCCTTCACATCACAGTGCACCTCCGTATCCACATTATCTGTGTCAGCTCTCCTTTTTTTGTGGGTAGTAGGTTGTCTATATGGTGAAAATGGATAACAATAATAACAAAATTGAAAGGCTAAATGAATCCAACCACTAAACCCTAGCCTAACAATCAACAAAGATCCACCATAACATATGAAGATTACCTAAGACAATGCAAATAACTCAAAATCACAAAGATTATACCATCACATGTCCAATAGGGTTTTGATCTCCATTCTTCCTATCTCCATTGATCTTGCTTGATATATTTGCTCTCAGATTTTTATATGCACAAGAGCTCAACAAAGAACGGAATGTGGTTGCAAGTAGGATCGTAGTGTAGCCAAGTACTCCAAAATCAGTCATTAGCATGAGTGATTAGAATGCATAAAATGATTAGGATCATTAGGGTTTGATAATGAAGAAAGCATCCTCTTAAATAGAAGACACAATATGAAATGGAGGGTTAAGATTGAGAGGTGTAAAAAGAGAGGTCGGCTAGGATTAGAGGGTAGGTAAAAGAAATAATAAAATAATGAAAGGGGTAGGTAGTGTATGAATTAAGAGATGAATGACATGTGTCATGGGTAGAAAAGGTTAATGAATTAATTAAATAAATAAAGATTTATTTAATAAATAGAAGAAGTAGGATAATTAAATAAATAAAAATATTTATTTAATTTAGGAAAGGGATAATTTAAATAAATAAATGTATTTATTTAAACGAGAAATAAGGCTAGAAGAGGATAAATGAATTAATTAAATAAATAAAGATTTATTTAATTAATAGAAGAATTAGGCTTAGATAATTAAATAAATAAAATATTTATTTAATTAGACATGACAATTTTAGGTGTCTACATTTTGCCCCTCTTTGAGACAATGCGGCTTGTCGCGTTGTTTCAAAGAAGATAAGATGAACTGATACAGAGTTGCCCCAGAATGGGAATGATATGCCCTCTCGAGAGATTGGATGAAAATGTCTGAAAAGATTGCAGACAATCTTTCGATAAGAAAGAAAGGCTAGAATGGGTTGACCGAATAAAGTGACAAAGTCACGGGATAAAGAAGACTGACTCGGGAAATGAGGGCGAGGGCTAGGGTAGGCTATAAGATAGACCACGGGCAAAAGACATCCTCATTGTCATCCACACCCTTACGAGATCATAGTGTAGAGCGAGAAAAGAGCAGCAACAGTCAGCAGCGATGGCTTTCGTGCATAGATTCGACCGCGTTCGTCGATTTCAGCGACCAGCAAATGCAGGAGAGCCGGTAAGTACCCGAAAACCTCCTTGTGCCTTCACGCATTTCAATTTTTGTCATTAATGCTCAATAGGTAGCAATAAATGCGCTAGGAATAGGGTAGTGAAAAAATGCAAAAACGTAGAACCGCGTCTGTGTCAGTGCCAGGCGCGTCTGTGTCCAACGGGCGCATCTGTGTCTGGTCTAGGCGCGTCTATGCCTGGGACCGTGTTTGTGATGAATGCGAGCGCGTTTGCAAATTCCAGACGCGTTTGTGCCCTTTAGGGGCATCTATGTTCCCTGGCCGCGTTTATGAAGTATTTAGGCACGTATGTGTTCAGAAAGCGCGTCTGTGTTGCAGAAGCGCATTTGTGCAGTCTATAAGTGCGTTTATGAGTTTAAAGCGCGTTTGTGCGTAAAAAATGCATGGTTTTGGTCTTTTAGGTCAAATCGACAGTTCTGTGATGAACATACGCTGTCGATTGGATAAGCTGCTGAGAGGATACACTCAAGCAGGTCCTCTAGGAAGACTAGGATAGATCAAAGCACTTTGTGATGAACAGGGAGCACCAAGATAGACAGCACTTTGTGATGAATAGGGAGTGCAAATGTGAGTAACACTTTGTGATGAACAGGGAATGTCACACACGTAGTACTTTGTGATGAACAGGGAGCACTACTAGGATAGATAGCAACACTTTGTGATGAACAGGGAGTGTTACTTAGGATAGATAACCAAATGCATTTAGATAGCAAGTAGCATTTTGTGATAAATAGTGAATGCCACGATAACTGACATGATTGATTGGTTGACTGCAGGAGTATCTGCCTATGCTGGAGTCACGGGAGAGATTCCCGCCTACACAGAGATTGCGACCAGAGTTGTCAATTTAGGACAGGATTTCTATTGAGGAGATGGGTCTCAGACATGTGCTATATGTGCCCGAGTTTCGGGCAAACATGGGTTTGCTGACTGCACTGGCGAAGAGATGGCACTCCGAGACTTGCACGTTTCACTTACCTATGGGGGAGATGACAGTGACGCTCGAGGATGTCTATAGGATACTGCACATACCAATCGATGGAGAGCTGATTCCATATGATCGAGATGGAGACAGGGAGGCTCTGAGATGGGTATTCTAGGATCCCGGGTTGGAGATGAGAGCAGGTCACGTGGCATGGGATACCATGACCGCGACAGGTTTAGCGTTACCAGCTGTTATTGGAGGAGCCATCAGTGGTTTCTTGTGTCCAGACAGGGCTACACGGGGATTGGCAGTGGGCTGGGGAGGAGCACTGGAGATACTGGTGACTGAGCACACTAGATATGCATGGGGGCCATGTGTCCTGGCACACTTATATTATGAGCTGCATTAGTTTGTCTATCACGGATCAGTAGGACTGGGCTGCGGAGTGACTCTGTTACAGGTGTGGGCATATGAGCACCTTCCTATCACACGGCCTATTCATTTCAGGGGCAGAGGACATGGACAGAGTTTTGTACATTTGTATGATATGATTACGTCGCAGCCTCGGATTGGCCGGCTGGAGCACTGGAGGCGGGTTATAGATGACATTGACATGGTCATCTGGAGGCCGTACCTGGGGTGCGAGGAGTGGGAGGACGATGCCGTGGAGCTGCCCTATACATTCAGGAGAAGGTATCTGATTGGGTGTACGCCCTACATACTGGAGAGGTAGTTGGTTGACAGGGATGGGAGACAGTTCGGCAGGATCCAGAGGATGCCACGAGGCTCGGGCATGTATGCCCGCACAGTCAGGGATCAGGTTCAGTTCGGACCACTGTTATCGTATGATCAGGCCGTGACACAGATGACAGAGATGATGCCACTACCTTGGGATATGTGGCCAGAGGTGGAGGATGCAGGGATGGACGCAGAGTATGCTGCGTATGGGGCAGAGCATCCGTTTCCGAGGTTGACAGATCCTGGAGAGCTGCTGGAGGGAGAGGTTGGAGGGGATGGAGGTAGGGGCTGACGGAGGCGGAGGGGAGTAGTGGGGGAGAGGCGGGTGGCACCTCAGAGGGAGGGAGGACAGGAGGGAGCAGCCCAGGTGGTGAGGGGTCGAGGTGAATTGCCCCTGTAGGTACCAGCAGCACAGGGACAGAGGCAGGGACAGGTGCAGCAACAGGTGCCAGTACAGGCACAGGTACAGGTTCCCCGGCATGTACAGAGACAGGCACCAGTTCAGGCACCTAGACAGGTACAGGGGGAGGCACAGGTGCAGGCACCTGCAGAGGAGGAGCCACAGGTCAAGGCTGAGGGTGGAGATCCTGAGGAGGATGAGCTGCTAGAGCTGAGAGAGATCTGCCAGGGCCAGGCAGACGAGATCCAGGAGTTGGAGTGGGAGAGGGATCGCCTCAGGATCAGGCTCCGAGATACAGAGCGAGAGAGGGACCAGGCCATCCAGCGATATACTGAGGCCGAGACAGCTCTAAGGGCAGGGAGGCAGGCGACAGAGGACGCAGGGGCAGGCTACGCATATGTGCTGCGAGCCGGAGAGGAGATAGGTTATTGGAGGGACCTGTACTATGGTGTAGTGCCAGTGGATCAGCGAGCGAGGAGCTTCCATAGACCATCGCGTACAGCGATGGCTACGGGAGGGAGTCGTAGGAGGCAGGCATCTAGTGGTGGGGTCATGGGTCCTCCACCACCACCAGACAGGCAGGGTGATCTTGGAGCAGGTCCATCTACAGCTCAGCGTCCGTCGAGGCCAGGCGGCTTTGATGGAGGGAGTTCATCATAGCCATAGAGGGCTCCCCTTGTATCAGTATATGTACCATTTTTGTATTGTAGACACCTGCGGGTGATTTTGTAGCCATATGATTCTTTTGACATCATTGTATCATGACACATTTGATTATATATGAGATGATTCACCATTTTTGCGGCAGCTATATGCATGTGTACCTTTTGTGATGTATGCTTCGATGATGTATGTTTTATGTGATAGATGCAATGCAATATTTTTGTTCTTTTATGTTTTAGATGTGATGCATGATGCAAATGTGAATGTATGTAATGCAAATGAATATGATAATGCAAATGATTATTTACCTGATGAAAATGTAAGATGTGCTAACATATGTTGTATGCAGGATGCGATGCAATTGTGATATCTATATGTATGTGTAAAATGCTTATATGTGGTAATGTAGGTGTAACTATATGAAATGCAAATGTTTTTTAGTGTGTCATTATACTCAGTCATGTGATAGCGGGCTACACGGACTCAAGAAGGATGATGGAAGTCAATCAAGAAAGGGGGGATGAAAGACAGAAGATATGAATGTGAAAGAGCTTCTTGTGCGTTATCATCATTGAGCTTTATTATGGCAAGATAGGTTATGACAATCGAGGCATATGTTCGACCCAGAAAGTCATTGTACCTGTTTGCATGGAGATAAGACAGTCACAAACAAGGAATGCCCCAGTTCATACTAGACTCACAGTGTCCTCATATCCTTGGACAAGTCATAGCATTACTAAAAGACAATCCATAGACAGCAAATGCAAATAGGTGACGATACCCCATCCTTGCCTTTCTAGTCAAAGACATCCTGGAGATAGAATCTCTAGTCAAAGACATCCTGGAAAAGCTAAAAAACATGTCACCAAAAAGATAAAATCAAAAGAAAACCAAGACTCGACACCAACATCCACTGTAGTCCTCAAGTTTAGTGTCTCTTGTCACTTGTTTAAGTCTTATTCGATTGTGGTTACAATGTTCACTTTCACAAAAAGGATAGATAGCATTGAACCATATGTTGTCTGAGTCTGTTGAAAGATTTGATTTTGTTGAAGCTCATTGTTGCTGCTGTGTCTCATTTGAAACTGACTGAATCCATGAAACTGATACTTTATTGTGGAGAAGATGGAACTTTATTGTGGACTGGCGATGCAGATGTTGCTTTATTGCGGATTGTGCGCGGATAGACTTGAAGGAAGCTGGAAGAAATTGTACTCCTCGAAACATGTGATGTTCTCAGTTCCACACCCATTACTAGACGTAGGATTTGCCTTAGCCACAGATAGGATCTGATTTATTATGGATGGAAAGGGAGTGAAAAGGGAGGGTTATGGATGGCTAACCAATCTTAGGTAGATCTATAACAAGCCATGATGGGACTGGGTAAGTTTATTATGAAATGAATAGGATGTGAGTGTGTGCAAAGTGAAAGGATGAGAGAGAATCCTGAAGGAGGGAGGAGCAAAGTCTCTACGCATGGCGCTGGTGACCCAGTTTTCACCATGGTACTTGCCCAGGGCGCCACCGAAGTGGTTTTCACCATTGGACAAAATTATTTCTCTTTACTTTTTTTCGATTTTTCAATTTTTTTGTGTCACAAGGCGCCTGTTTGCCAGGTTTTCACCAAGTAACGATTTTTTTTGTTTTATAATTTTTTTGTATTTTTGAATTAGGATGTTCCGAAGAGCTATGTGTAGAACCTGCGAAGGTGCATGCTGTTGATAGGATCCTCCAAAGGTTCACCTTCTGTAGTTGAGAGCTGATATGCCCCAGATCCATATACTGCTGTGATGATGTAAGGACCAAGCCAGTTTGGTTCAAACTTGCCCTTCTTCTCTCTGTCTTGCTGATTCTTGGGGTTTTCTCTGAGGACTAAGTCACCTACCTCAAATGTGTGAGGCTTGACCTTGTGATTGTAGCTGCGACTCATTCGTTGTTGGTAAGCCTTGAGATGATTAAAAGCAATTTGTCTCCGTTCATCCAACAGTTCTAGTTCTTGTAAGCGAGAGACCCTGGAATCTTCATCGTTGATGATGTTTTGCAAAGAGACCCGTAAAGAGGGTAACTCAACCTCAATAGGCAAGATGGCTTCAACACCGTAGACAAGTGAGTAGGGTGTAGCTCCTGTAGGTGTGCGGACACTTGTACGGTAGGCCCAAAGTGCAGGATTGAGTTGGATATGCCAGTTACGGCCAGCATCGTCGACTGTCTTTTTAAGGATTTTGAGAATTGTTTTGTTAGACGCCTCATCTTGGCCATTACCTTGGGGGTAATATGGTGTGGAGAAATGATGGGAAATATGGAAGCGGTCACAGAGTTCACGAACATCCTGATTTTTGAAGGGACGCCCGTTATCAGTAATAATGGACTTAGGAATACCATATCGGCAAATGATGTAGTTCAAAATGAAGGTAGCGATTTGTTTCCCAGTAACTTGTGTGAGAGGCACAGCTTCAATCCACTTTGTGAAATACTCTGTGGCTGTGATAATGAATTTATGACCGTTGGAAGAAGGAGGGTGAATCTTGCCTATGAGATCGAGTCCCCACTGACAAAAGGGCCAAGGAGATGCAAGTGGTTGTAGTTCTTGTGCTGGTGCATGTATGAGGTCTCCATGAATTTGACACTGCTTACACTTCTTGACAAACTGATATGAGTCTTTTTCCATAGTAGGCCAGTAATATCCAGTCCTGATGAGTTTCTTGGCCAAGGTAGGACCACTAGTATGCGGACCACATATCCCTTCATGCACTTCTCGTAACGCAATCTGAGCTTCGTCACTCTCTAAACATCTAAGAAGGGTGCCATCTAGACCTCGTCGGTATAGGATATCAGCTAGAATGACGTATCGAGAGGATTGGCGAATGAAAGTGCGGCGTTGGTTGTTTGATAGATCGGGAGGTAAGATATTGTCGCGAAGGTATGTGAATATGGAACCATATAACTGGGATTCAGGACCAACAACGCATATTATTTCTGTAGGAGTGATCTCATATGAAGGAATCAGCAGATTATCTACCAGGAACTCATAGCAGGTCTCATTTTGTGGTAGATCAAGGAGCGAAGCAATCGTAGCCATGGCATCTGCAGCACGATTCTGTTCTCTTGGTATCTGCTCAAAATCTATCTTTGTGAAGTGTTGTTTCAAATCATCTACCAGTTGTTTGTAAGGCATTAGCTTTTCATCTTTTGTTTAGTAATCATCAGTTGCTTGACGGATGACAAGTTGAGAATCCCCAAAAACACGAAGTTCCTGGATCTTCCACTGAACTGCAATTCTTAATCCAGTTGTTAATGCCTCATATTCCGCTATATTGTTGGTGCAAGAAAATGATAAACGGTATGATTTTGGTATAGAATCGCCTTGAGGAGTTATAAATAGTATACCCGCTCCTGCTCCATGCTGTGTGTATGAGCCATCAAAGTATAGTTGCCATGGCTTCACATGTGATATTGTTAAAATTGCTTCATCTGGAAATTCTGATTGTAGAGGAACGTCATCTATCATGGGAGCATCTGCCAATTGATCTGCAATTGCTTGTCCTTTTATTGCTTTTCTGTCTACGTACTCAATGTCAAATTCACTCAGAATCATTACCCACTTGGCCAGCCGCCCAGTAAGTGTAGCTTTGTTGAGAAGATATTTTAGTGGATCAATTCTGGCAATCAACTTAGTCTTGTGAGTGAGCATATAATGGCGTAATTTTACTAAAGCAAATACCACAGCGAGACAGGCATGCTCGATTGGTGTGTAGTTTAGCTCATATCCCACCAGTGTGCGACTGATATAGTATACTGCTTTTTCCTTGCCGTCAGGTATTTGTTGTGCTAAGAGTGCCCCCAGTGCCGTTGGAGTAGCTGATATGTAGAGTAACAAAGGTTGATCTGGAATTGGTGGCATCAAAACTGGTGGGTTCAAAAGATAATCTTTGAGCGCCTGAAAAGCCTGTTGACAGTTCTCATCCCATTTGAACTTGATGTTTTTGCGTAGCAGGTGCTGGAAAGGGTTACACTTATCTGCAAGTTGTGCTATGAATCTTCATATGGATTGGAGTCTCCCTTGTAAAGATCAAAGTTAACTGATGTTCCTCGGTGGCGGCATGTCCAAGATAGCCTTGACTTTTGCTGGATCGGCCTCGATTCCTCTTTTAGACACAATGAATCCTAGGAGGTTCCCTGAGGTTACTCCAAAGACACATTTCTTTGGATTTAATCTTACTTTGTATTTTTCCAGCCGATCAAAGACAACTGAAAGTATGTCCAAGTGTGTATCTCTGTCTATTGATTTTCCCAAGAGATCATCAACATAATCTTCCACTGTTATGTGCATGAGATCATGAAAAATAGTGGTCATTGCTCTTTGATAAGTAGCGCCTGCATTTTTCAGCCCAAAAGGCATGACATTCCAACAGAAGGTTCCCCATGGACAAGTGAATGATGTTTTATGTTGATCTTCAGGCGCAATCCTGATTTGATTATATCCAGAAAATCCGTCCATTAAAGATAGCATTTCATAACCTGCTGTGAGATCAACGATCAAGTCAATGTTTGGTAATGGGAAGTCATCTTTTGGACAAGCTTTGTTGATATCTCTGAAGTCTGTACATATTCGGATACTGCGATCTGGTTTGCTGACAGGTACTAAATTGGAAATCCATTCGGGATAATCAATTGGGCGTATGAATCCGACATCCAATAATTTCTCCAGCTCTGCTTTGACTAGTAATGCCACTTGTGGGTGCATTTTCCTTAATTTCTGCTTTACTGGCTTTGCCCCCAGTTTGACTGTCAAATGATGCATCACCAAATCCGGATCCAACCCAGGCATATCAGCGTATGACCATGCAAAGTTGATTTGTCGTTCCATAAAGAAGCTTATGAATTTTGCCTTTTCGGACTCTGTCAAAGATTGAGCTAAGAATATGTTGTGTGGAACTTTTTCCGTACCAATGTTTGTCTTTATAGTTTCCTCTATCAGCATGGATGACTTTTCCTCATATGACGCTGGGAGAATGTCGAGCCTTCCATCTTCGCGTGCCTCAGAGAGGTTTTCACCCTCAGATACGTCCTTTCTTTTTACTTTTTTGGAGTCAGATAGCGCCACAGTGTGGTTTTCGCCATAAGACCCTTGTTTTGTTCTTATTTTCACATTTTTGCGACTAGAAGGCCCGACACCCTCACCGAAGTATGCCATGTTGTTGAGTTCTATGGTGTATCCTGCTTTGTGGTCTCCAGGGGGAAGATCATCTCGAATGCCAAGATAGTCGACAATAGCTTCGTCATTTTGAAATGTATCAAATTGTGCTAGTCCTTCATGATCCCAGTCAATGAGTTGGGGGAAATGGAATGAGTGGATGATATGGTAAAGCTATGTGAATTCTCAAGAGGGCTGGAGATAGACTCAATAGATTCTTTGTTGGAACCACTCTTAGGACTATTGATATCAAGAGTTGCTTGCACCACTAGAGGAGATTTGCATTTAGACTTAGTAGCCACAACACTAGGTGGTTCACACCCAATTCCTTGGCATTGCAATTTGTTTGTAGATTGTTCATGTTGACTGAATGTGTGAGGAGATAGTGGGAGTTGATCAACATGAAAGATATACTCCCCACATCCCATGTCTTTAAACTTGAACTTTTCTTTGATCTCTGCTTGTTTTGATGTAAAAGCTTTCAAGGATTCTGGATCCACATATGCCGATGAAGGAACAGCTTCACGATTGACTGGGATTGTTATTTCTGATCTAGGTCATAGATTGTTGCAATATATGAATGGATTTGGATCCGCTTTGACGGTCACTTCAACTCCATTGTGTAGAAACTTGATACATCGATGATATGTAGATGGGACTGCGCTCATTTCATGAATCCATGGACGCCCTAGCAATATGTTGTATGTGAGATCCAGATCAAGTACTTGACAAACCACATCCTTTGTAACTGGCCCAACTCTGAGAGGTAAGGTGACTGTACCCTTGGATGAACGCTCTTCATCATCATATGCTTTGATAGTAATTTTGTTTGTAGAATTCACAGCTTTATCAGAATATCCTAATTGTTTAATGGTGCTCAATGTACAAATGTTTAGACCTGCTCCTCCATCTATCAGGACTCGTTTGATTCTATGTTTGTGTATGAAGGCTTCAATGTGTAAAGGTGCATTATGTGGCTGACTTACGGAGGCATCATCGGCTTCTGTGAATGTAAGGGAGTGTGGAATGGAAAGGTATCCCACCATGGCTTGAAATTGGTCCACGTTTAGATTAGTAGGAACAGCAGTATCTCTCAAGATTTTATCAAGAATGGCTTTATGTGCAGGGGATATGCGTAAAAGCTCAAGGATGGAGATGAGTGCGGGTGTCTCCCCTAACTGTTCTACAAGGTCATATTCAGGTTTGGTTGATGAAGAAGCGGTGTTTTTAGTTGGAGCACCTTGCAAAGTAATTTTACCTCGATGGGTTGTAACATGACACTCAGAGGTAGGTTCGGAAGAAGATCCAACACCTCTTAGGACAATCTTGGGTCGCTGAGGAGGATTCTCAGGGTTTTTGTTCTTGATGGTAATAGTAGAGATATGATTGTCCATCGAGATATGATTGATAGTTGAATCATAGTTATAGGATGCTCTGGTATAGTTGGTTTGGTCATCTGTGGCTTTAGCTTTTCCCTTGTCATGTTTTGGGAATGGTTCCTTAAACATCTCATGTTCTTGATTGGATGAATGTCCCTCAATCTCAATATCACCTCTATCAATGAGATCTTGCACAATGTTCTTCAGTCGATGGCAATTTCCTGTCTTATGACCCTTGCTCTTATGAAATTCACAATACTCATCATCATTCCACCAATTCGGCTTAACCTTTGGTTCATATGGAGGAAAATCTGGAACTGTGATTACCTTGTTTGCCACAAGCTTCTTGAAAACTGACTCAAGTGGTTCTCCCAATGGAGTGTACTTCCTTCATGATCTAGAAGTTGTTTGAGTATTCACTTGATTGTTTGTAGAACTTGATCTCGAAAAGATGAATTTGGGTCGCACTGTGTTGGCATCAACAACACCATCATTGACTGTGTTCTTGTTTTTATTCCAAAATCTTGGCTTGTCTTTTCCTTTAAAGTCATCTTTGTTTTCCTTGAATATTTTAATGACTCCTTGTTCAATTAGGACCTTTTCTGTCGCTAAGCCTTTTTCAATGACGTCCTTGAAGGTGGACAAACAAGTTTTCCTTAAGTCATAGCCAATGTCTTTGTTAACATTTTGTGTGAACATCTCTACCATTTGTTTTTGTGGAATTTCACAAGAGCATCTGCTGGCTAGATTTCTCCATCTTTGTAAAAATGATGCAAAAGATTCTCCCTCTTTTTGCTTGGTGTTGCACAAAGTAGTGACTGAGATATCTGTCTCAATATTGTAGGAGAAATGTTGAATAAATGCTTCTGCTAGGTCACCCCATGACTTAATTCCAGGTGGAAGTTGGGAGAACCATTCCATAGCTTGATCACCTAAGCTTTGTGGGAATAATCTAATCAAATATGTCTCTTCTGCTGCTACCTCAATGCAAGCTGTGAAAAATTGTCTTATGTGTGCCTTAGGATCCCCTTTTCCTCTATACTTATCAAATTTAGGTGTCAAAAAGTGTGTAGGAAAAGGAGGCATTGGAATGCTCTTGTCAAATGGATAAGGACATATGTCTCTCATTGTGTATGTTGGCTTCGGTGTATTTATGTCCTCCATTTTCTTTTGTAAGTCCCTGATTTGTTGCTCCAAATTGCTCTTAGGTGGAGATCGACTTCTTGGACCATATCCTATGTTTGAGGTACCCATTGGAGGAGGTGCATGTTGCATATATGGATGCTATTGATCATACACATGTTCATATGGAGGAGGTCTGTAATGATGTTGCATATATGGACCACTTGGTATAGATTCATGTTGAGGAACACCATATCTATTTTGCGCATGTATACCATATTCTACAGGCATGTCATGTTCTAATGTGTTGCCCCCAAATTTGACACGGGGTTTCCTTGTGTCCAAATTTTGAGCATGCCTTTGAATGTCCAATTGTTTTGGTTGATCCATAGCTTGAGCATATCTATCTGCATAAGACTTCCATAATGGTCTTCGAAGGTAAGTATCATATGTTTGAGCATGTGTATGTGGGACTTCTGGTTTTTGAAGCAAAGCTGATGGTGATTCAGGTACCATATGTGGTCCTCTATTTCCTCCACTATTAGGTCTCCTTTGATCCATGTTGGAGTGAGTTTGTTGCAAAGGTCAGTTTTCCATAAGTTGAGACATGTCAAAATCATGAGGTATCTTGGCTCCACTTTGTGCCATCATGTGTAAGAAGTATTGTCTATCCCTCCTCATTATTTCTTCAACCAATCTATTGAAATGGGGATTCATAATGGATTCTTCTACATCTGCTGAATGTATTGAAAAGTTGTCCACATTGTCATTGTGTGTAGCATTGTTGTTTATAGTGTCCATGTTCTCAACATTTGGAATGTTTCTATAGACATCCATGTCGGGTAATGTAGTATGATCAGAATTGAAAAAGATATCATTGTCATACTCATAAGAACTCATGTTTGCGGACTCTTGAGCCTCTTTAGTTTCTCTCCTAGATTTTTGAAGACGGGTTTCAACCATGAACTAGGTATTGACCAAGATGTGTGAGACTAGATGAAAATGAAAAGAGTATGGAAGACCAAGAGTAAAATGGAATGTAAATGAATCTTGAGGTGTACTTGCAATGTCCAAAGTGTAAGACCAAGTATGTAAGTAGTAGAGTAGGTGTGACTTCCAAAGAGATGATCGTTTCTCTTGATGAGGTAAGCTGACCTTGACCCTAAGTAAGACCAAATGAGACCCAAAGGTAAGAAACCTTGATGAGGGACCACTTAGCAAAGTGTAGTTGTATGTAGTGTGTTGAAAAAGTATGATGAGGACAAGCAAGTGACCTTTTGACTCAAGTTTAGACAATTGTGAATATAAAATGAGATGTGAAGCAATGATGGACTATGTGAGACCCAAGGACAGGTTGAATGCTAGATGAAACCTGAAGAAACAACCTAGGAAGCTCAAGTATTCCGAAACTGATTTCTTTTGTTTGCTGGACTGTTAAAGTTTTCAATTCCTGACACAGACGCCTCTGTATACTTCACAGATGCGGTTACCAGACACAGACGCCTCTCTGTTTGACACAGACGCTATTGAAAACATAGACGCTATTCTGCCCTTCACAGACGCGCTTATATGATGCAGACGTGGTTAAAACAGACACAGACGCGTTTCTGTAACCTTAGTGCAATTTTTCCAATGTGTGAAGTTGTTTTGTTGTGACCAAATCCGACTGTTTGACTATTTTTCGTGACAAGAGGACACAATGTTGATGACCCAATGTTTGCAAACTGTTTAGACTCCAAAAGTGTGTTGTTTGATGTGAAAAGTTTTGCATACACTTGAAGACGCAAAAGACACAATGTTTTGTTGTTTTGTCTTGAATGTTTGAGTGTTTAGCATAAGACAAGCACAAATCTTAGGGCTAGCCAAGACAATAGTTGTTGATCCCACATAGAGTTTTACCCCCGAGGCTACGCTATTCAGAGCGGATACTTAGATGCTTGACCTCATTGGCTCCACCCTCAGCACTCACTTCTCGGGTCAGCCAAGCATCAGTCCCCATGAAATCTCCCCATGGCGAACTTTGTATCTCTACTAAGAATCGTATGTGTGTGGGCCGCTACCAGAGGTCCGACCTCCTGCCTCAACAACTAGAAGGATTTGGGCTTCTAAAACAAAAAGGTGCTAGTAAGGGCATCCGCTCGTGTGGCCATACATGCGGCACTTTCAGCTCTGTAAATACAGAAGGCTCCCAGCCGGTAGGGGTTACGCCCTACAAATGATCAAATAAATTTGATCAAACGGGTTTATGGGGAGACATAGTGTCGGTATGAACTAATCAGCACACGTTATTCATAGTTTTCACCATGAATACATTTGATTATAGTGGTTCGGAAGAGGTGGGTTTTCCTCGCTACCACTCGGGTCGTTCTCTTCTCACTAGTAGTCCTAATGACCACACGGGAAGACAGACCCTCTAAAGATTAAACGAAAAAGAGCCTATTGCTCAAGACACAAAAGACAATGATTCAATTTTAGTGCACCAATTGAAGTGTTTGCTAATCTATGAAAATAAGGCACACAACAAAACTACAAAACCCTAGCTAAGGCCCTGCAACAAAATTGTTAGTAGTTTGGGTTGTTTCAAATGATAACCCCTTTCTGCAAGTACACAAGTTAGGTAAATTTTAGAAAACCCAAAAGACTTTGTGAAAAGGGGCCTTCAACAAAAATGTTTTTGCCTCCAAAGCAAGCTGCACAAACTTGGTTAGCTAGATCTGCAAGGGTTAGCCGAAAATAATCCAGATCTGAAACCCTAAGTACAAAATCCGAAAACCCGAATCAAAGAAAATTGACAAATTTGCAAAATAGAAAGCACAAACGCTTCTATACCAGACACAGATGCGTCTATATTACATAGACGCTGTTTTGTGATACACAGACGCGCTCAGGTAACGCAGACGCCTTTCCCGAACACAGACGCGACAAGATCAATCACAGACGCGGTTCCAGAAACCTGCAAAAATAAAATCTGGCAAAAACACAGACGCGATTCACGATATTGCAGACGCTTCTGAAACACAAAAACGCGATCCGAACGCTCGCAGACGCGGAAAAACCTAAAATGTTGTCGAAAATTGTTCGATCTGCAACTTCAAAAATGCGAAATCTGCAACAAAAATGTTAAATGCAAAGGGACAAGTGTCCCACCGGGCGTGCCAAAATGTATATGGTGAAAATGGATAACAATAATAACAAAATTGAAAGGCTAAATGAATCCAACCACTAAACCCTAGCCTAACAATCAACAAAGATCCACCATAACATATGAAGATTACCTAAGACAATGCAAATAACTCAAAATCACAAAGATTATACCATCACATGTCCAATAGGGTTTTGATCTCCATTCTTCCTATCTCCATTGATCTTGCTTGATATATTTGCTCTCAGATTTTTATATGCACAAGAGCTCAACAAAGAACGGAATGTGGTTGCAAGTAGGATCGTAGTGTAGCCAAGTACTCCAAAATCAGTCATTAGCATGAGTGATTAGAATGCATAAAATGATTAGGATCATTAGGGTTTGATAATGAAGAAAGCATCCTCTTAAATAGAAGACACAATATGAAATGGAGGGTTAAGATTGAGAGGTGTAAAAAGAGAGGTCGGCTAGGATTAGAGGGTAGGTAAAAGAAATAATAAAATAATGAAAGGGGTAGGTAGTGTATGAATTAAGAGATGAATGACATGTGTCATGGGTAGAAAAGGTTAATGAATTAATTAAATAAATAAAGATTTATTTAATAAATAGAAGAAGTAGGATAATTAAATAAATAAAAATATTTATTTAATTTAGGAAAGGGATAATTTAAATAAATAAATGTATTTATTTAAACGAGAAATAAGGCTAGAAGAGGATAAATGAATTAATTAAATAAATAAAGATTTATTTAATTAATAGAAGAATTAGGCTTAGATAATTAAATAAATAAAATATTTATTTAATTAGACATGACAATTTTAGGTGTCTACAGGTTGTTCCTCATCTGAATCTGAATCTTTGCCGCTCTTAGAGATATGTGCATTCGTGATCAGAGGGTCATCTTTGGTTGCCCTAGCCTTGTCCTTCAGATGTTCATAAATGAGCAATATAAGCCCTTGATGGGCTATAGGGTAAGAGTTAGGCTTTTTAGCATGGTCAGCAAGACTCTCATTCAGAGAGGATGCTAGATAAAAAGGCAGGGATATTTTGGCCCCATGACGGAAGTGGTTCAAAATAGCAAAGTGATAGTTACAAATTTTTGTAAATCTACCGTCAATAGTTAAATACTCCATTAAAACCCTTAAGACTTTTTGCCAAAAGGGCTTTACCTACTGGGGAATGTAATAGGAAACGTTGTCTTTCTTCACAAGCTTGCCCTTCTCATCCTCTGATTTCGAGAAGATTTTTAACGCTTCAGCTGCATACTTTCGATCTTTGTTAAATTTGGTGCCCTCCGTCTGCAAACCCGTGACCTCTGCAACCAGGTTCTCATCAATTTTCCATATCTCCCCGAACAGGGTAACTCTGTTGTTACTCAAGCCTTTGGCAAAACCGTGAGAAACATAATTTCTGCTTCCGTGAAGCTTTTCCATATAGTCAGTAAAGCCATATCTGTGAAGTCTTCTCCAGACTTTTCGTTCATTCTTCCAATTTTCGCATCCTGGGGGCTCGTTCCTGTTTAGATTGCCACCCATTTTGAGCTCCAGGTAGATGTACTAGCAATTATAATTCACAGTCCATAGATGAAACCCCAAATGCTTGTAAGATATGGAGTTACTGAACAGAGACTCTTTTGCTGTTTTGAAACTTATGTTTATGGCCGCACAAAACCAACAATTATGATTATAATCTTCCTCACGCATATGATCATGGAAATGATGCCAAAAAGCACTCATTAACTGGTAGTTAATCTGCCCCCAAAATCTGTCTTTGGAATTCATTCCCCAAAATATAATCATGATATTAACTTGACCCATTGATACGATCAGAATATAATTGCTCTTTAACCTCCCTTTTACAATGAGTTTCTCCAATATATTTAACATCATTCTCTAAATTGACCCCTTCATTAGCTAAGAGATCCGCTACCCTATTGCCTTCTCTTAGAGTATGAGTTATGCTAATACTAACATAGTTATTTAATAAATATTTAGCATGTTTAACTAAGTTACTAATATTCCAAGAAACAGAGATTGTACCTTTGAGGGCTTGGATGATGTATAAGGAGTCCCCTTCAAGCCAGATTTTTTTGAATTTGAATCCCTGAGCAAGTTGGAGGCTTTTTAGCATGGCCAGAGCTTCAGCCACATGATTATTTTGGACCCCATGAGCATTTCTGATAACTCCTCCACCACCAGACTTGCCAAGGTTGCCCTTAGCCGCCCCATCAAAATTCACCTTTATCCAATCATGATCAGGAAAGAGCCAAACAATATTATCTCTCCTATTCTTACTGTCAGATCTGCAGACTTTATGTATTAGGATCCATTCAGTGAGGATATCTTTTTTCATATCATTCATATTAGTAACAAACCATTGTTTATTGTTCTTATGAGGAATATTGATGTTCTCTTTTATGGCCCTACAGATTTTTTCAAAAACCACCTGAGAGTTACACTTAGCTTCCCTAAATATTCTATTATTTCTTTCTTTCCAAATGCCTCAGCAAATCTGTTACTACTTATCAAGTTGCCATTAGTTTTATGTTCAAAGTTATTCTATATACTCTAGTTGGTTACTACTACCGAAATATTCAGTCGGTATGCACAGTCTAGTCGATTATTGAAGAAAGTAGTTTCAGAGCGTAGTTTACACCGAACTGTCTACCGAGTATCATTTCATGTCTACCGAGCAACAAAGATGACACACTGAGTTGATATACACCGAGTGAAATGTGTTACCAGATTCATTGAACCTGGACATACATATGAAAACGTGTTACAAGATCGAGGCACATAGAACCGTTATCACATTGGAAATTGCACTTAAAGATTGTGTATGATTTTGAGGTCATCTAACCAATGAAATATTTTGCATGGTTATTCATTTGATAAAACATGTTTGTAAGATCGAAGCAATGAATGGATCACCGTCATAAGAGATCTATTTATACAACATGGATTAAGATCAGAAATATACATGTAGCATGACAGAAAGGAAGATATAGAGATATATGAAGCAAGACATGTGAAAGCACTAAGTGTTATGACTATTACAGAGACACAGAGGTCACCGAGAAGGATTTCAGAGAACAATCAAAGAACAGAGTAAACAGAAGGGTTTACCGAGTTACCATATGGGTTACCGAGATATACTATAAGCAAGGTAATCTATTCTGAGCACATAGAATCTACTATAACATTCCAGATGTAAAGTTGCAGATATTTGTAATGATTTATTGTAATATTTTGAAGTTGTAAGAGAAACCTTTAACAGGGTAAAAGACTCTAATCAAGTCTATAAATTGTAAAGCCTCTAACTAGGTGCAACATTTAGATTAAGTGTTGTAAAATCCTTTAGCAAGGTAGATTTAACAGATCTTGTTACTCCTAACAGGGTAAGCTATCGGAAATAGCTAAACATGTAGCTCTAACCGAGCACTCTTTATTATTGCAGTAGTGAAGTTGTGGGTGCCATCCCCACCGCAGTTTTTCTCTCTAACCAAGAGTTTCTGCGTAACCAAAATATATGTGTTATGGAGTGAATCATGTATGATTGTTATCTATTTGTTTTAGCTTTATATTATGTTACTGCACTATTTGGTTTATGCATAACAGTAAAGTTATTATTGAAGAATAGTTTTGAAGTACTGATTCACCCCTCCCCTCTCAATACATTAGCTTTCCATATTGGACCTAACAATTGGTATCAGAGCTTCAATCTTGGAAAAGAGTTTAACTATCTAAAGAGAAAGATCTTATCAATGGAAGACTATAAACAATCTTGGAGGATTGTGTATCTACAAGAAGAGCTGAATCATGCTAATCAAGTAATTGCAGACATGCAAAGACAAATGCAAAAATCTCTGAAAGTAAGAAGAAGATTATCTGATGATTTGCAGGAGTCTCAAGAGTTAGTGGAACAAATTGAGACATCATCTGAGAATAGTATATCTGAAGAAATTAAAGAAATGATTGGAGTATTGAAAGAAAAGAACAAAGCACTGGCTGATCAATTAAAAGCAATGAAAAGAGAACATGAACATTTCAGCACACAAATGATTGAAAATCTTGATGCATTGAGGACAACCGAGGATAAAATAAGAGATCTACAAAGAGAGAAACAACAACTTGAAGTCTTAGTATCTGATAAGAATGACGAAATCACAAGGTTGACTGGAATTCAACAAAATATGTCAGATCAACTAGGTTATGCACATCATGAAGCAAATCTGAAGGATGATGAGAATCAAGCATTGAAACTTGAAGTATCAAGATTGACCGATGAACTTGAAACATAGAAGAAATCCAAAGAAACACTGAAGAAGAGTTATGAAGCATCAAAGATGTTGGATGAGCAACTGAATACAAGAAGACCCAACAAAGATGTAGGACTCGGTTACAAAGGAAAAGACTCTACCAAGAAGGGAATTCATACTACCGAGAGAGGAGAATCATCAAAGCAAGCTAGATTCAAGAAGAACATCAAAGGAAAGAAGCCTATTTGCAACTACTGTGGAAATCAAGGTCATACTGCCAACATGTGCCAAATCAGAAAAGGTAAGCAACCGAATGTCACTAAGTCCAATGGTTATTGTTACAACTGCAATAAATATGGTCACACATCTAAACAATGTAGGACAAAGTCTGTAAACAATTATCAGAAGGCAAAATTCAAAGGGTTTTGTAAAAACTGCAATAGATATGGACATAGTACCAAGAAGTGTTGGTTTAAGCAAAAGAACTAAATGTGGTATGCACACCGAGCAAATGCTAGAGGTTACCGAACTCACACAAATCCTTACCGACAATATTCTGCAGTACCATGGGATTACAATACAAGGATATGGTGTGAATGTTGTGGAAGATATGGACATATAAGTGCCAATTGTTTTATAAGGTTTGGGATGAACAACCGAAGATCATGGAGAAATCCTGGTATGGCATGTTTTCATTGTCACAAAGTTGGACACTTGGCTAGAGATTGCAGAGATCAACCTAGAAAAGACACTGAAGAAATAAAAGACAAATTAAAGATGATTTGGAAAAAGAAGGAAATTGTGTCAAATGAAGAAAGCACCTTACCTACCGAGTTAGGTGCACCTATTCCAAATTAATCGGTAAAGGTATGAAGGGACTGCATTATCTCAAGGTTAAATCTTAACAGTTCCTATTTTATTATGTACTTAACTCAAAATATGCATAATTAAGATGTAATATTAAGTTTGAAATTCTATCAAAGTCTTTTGGAGCACTATACAGGAAACCTGTCAAGTCAGTGAATACAGGAAGCCTGTCAAGTCGGTGAATGAAGGAAGTTTGGTTACTCGGTTAAAGCAAAAAAAAAAAGGGAAACAAAGTTAAAGTGGAACCGAGTGCATTTAATGTTTTTGACCTCACCTACATGGAGCCCGATAAGGCATATTGTGTACTTAAAAGCATTTTCGCGGTCATTTTCAACTCACCAAGTTTTCGAGAGAGCAGAGCAAAGCGAATCTAAGGCGATCAAACCTCCTACAAAGAAAATTCAAGGTATTTACATCAATCTCAACGCATTGTTAAGCTGGTTTACCGATCTTATCAAGCTGCTATTATCTGCTAAGTATAAAGTGTCAGTCGTTAGAAAATCTTGAAACCCTAGGATCCTTTGTTAGCTTTTATTTGAAATCTATAATGGCACCTAAGATCCATGATCCCATTGTTGTCAAGAATGTAGAGAAGCCCTCACTAAAATACTCTTTGACTCCCAAAGTTGCATCTAAACCGGATGACAAAACCGCATTTTCACTCATCCCGGATAGAGTGCTATTAGTCGAGGATGTGAGATTCTTCACCAAATGTCGTGTTGAAGAACTCGGTCATGTTGAAATCAAAGACACCTATGATGAACTATGCATAGATGGTAAATTGAATAGCAAGTATGAGCACATTAAGATCAAGGGATTAACTAAATCCCTAACCTATCCCCGTGTGTTCAAACCCCAGTGGGTCAAGTTTGTTCTGAGAAGAGTTCATGATGATTTCATGTGGCTAGAAGAGCAACCATTTAAGATTACCAAGGAAACCATTCATCTAATTACCGGTTACCCTATTTAAGGGAAAAGGACATCAACTCCTTCTGGAGTAAGGAAAATCTAGAATGGATAACATCAAGCCTCACCCATTTGTCCTCCTTCTAGTAGTCACACACCATAAGCCCAAACCTCCTTTTACATTCCTCAATAACTTGACTGTTGTCTTGATCATAAAGAGCTTCATTCTTCATCCAAGGGTCCTCCAAAAACCTTATTTTGTCACCTTTTCCAAGGACCTATCCAGCTCCAACTTTGGCCACTTTTATGGATTTGATAATACTATTCCAAATGAAGGATCCTACAGGATTGTCTTCAGAGTCAAGGACCCCTTGGATAGGCCGATTTTGAATATATTTATCAAACCATATTTGATTCCAATCTTTCATGGTATCATAAGCTCTCCATAATTGTTTTGCTAGAAGAGATTTGTTAAAGGTTTTTAGAGCTTTAATCCCCAACCCTCCTTTGTTCTTTGGTCTACAAACTTTGTCCCAAGCAACCAAGGACATCCTCTTTTTTTCTTCAACTCCTGACCATAAAAATCTCTTCTGGATTCTTTCCAATGCTTCAACAAATTTAGCCAGGATACCAAATAAACTGAGGGCATAAACAGGGAGGTTCTGGAGTGTGGCTTGAAGGAGCTGCAATTTCCCAGCTTGAGATAAAATAGAACCTTTCCACCTAGCTAGTTTTTTGTTGAATTTATCAATAATCATAATCCAAAAGGAATTTGGGGGATTTAAACCCAAGGGGAGACCCAGATAGGTGGAAGGGAGCATGTCCACCTTGCAACAAATAATTTTAGCAATTTTTTGTTGTCTTATGACTGGAGTATTCATGAAATATATAGCCGATTTGTCCCAATTGACTTGTTGACCAGTAGCCAAAGCATAGGAATTAAGAGCAGTTTTGAAGGCCTCAGCCTCCTTAACAGAAGAATATCCCATTAGGATAGTATCATCAACAAACTGTTGATGAGAGAAAAAAACATTAGTAGAGGAAGGTTGAAGACCTTTGATGGTTTTACTCAATTTTAGATTGTGAATCAATCTGCTCATGCTCTCAGCCAAAATGGTGAAGAGAAGAGGAGATATGGGATCTCCTTGTCTGAGCCCCCTTGATGTTATAAAGAAATTTGTAGGAGATCCATTAATCAGAATAGAGAATGTAGGAGTGGTGATCAACTCTCTGATAATTTTGGTTACCTTTTCATCAAATCCAAAAGCCTCCATGATTCTGAAAAGAACATGCCACTCCACTCTATCATAAGCCTTCGCCAGATCCAACTTTATCAAGAAGCCTTCTTTTTTAGAAGAATTGAGGCAATGAATGTTTTCATGCACAAGAATGATAGAGTCCAAAATCTACCTGCCAGGAACAAAATCTTTTTGCTCCTCAAAGATGATGAAGGGGAGAACAGCCAAAATTCTAGTGGTCAAAACTTTGGATATGATCTTATAGAAAGAGTTACATAGACTTATTGGCCTAAATTTTCCCATATAATCCACCCCAACAACTTTAGGGATTAGGGCAATAAATGTGGAGTTGAGTTCCTTAATGATTCTCCTGGCTCCAAAAAATTCTTTGACCGCATTAACCGTGTCTTCTCCCACAATATGCCAGAATTCCTGGAAGAAAAACATAGGGAAACCATCAGGACCTGGAGCTTTATCCCCTTGAAACGAAAAGACATCTTTTTTTATTTCTCTAATAGACGGGATAGCAGATAGGGCCTTATTCTAAATAGGATTAATGATCTTAGGAATGATATTAACCAAATTGTGTTGGTGGGTATGATCAATGTCCTTGTTACTAGTGAGGAGCTGATTGAAGAACCTGACAACTTCATCCCTGATTTCCTCCTTTTTAAGAAGATTTTTGTCCCCTACAATAAGTCTTGAAATTCTATTCACTGCTTTATGTTTTAAAGATGTCATGTGGAAAAATTTAGTGTTTCTGTCCCCAGCCTCCAGCCAAATCGCCCTGGATCTCTGCCTCCAATATATTTCTTCTCTAGAAATAATGTTGTTGGGTTTGACTAGAACATCATCTTCCATGGCTTTGGAATACTTTTTATAGCCATCTTTCTGTATTGAATTTTGGATCTGATCCAGCTCCTCCTTTAGCTTTTTCTTTGAATAAAAAATATCACCAAAGACCTTCTTGTTCCATGTCTTAATGTTGACTTCGATAATTTTAAGTTTTTTGGCAATTTTATACATGGCAGTTCCATTTACATCAATATTCCACCAGTTAGCAATAGATTTTTCAAGATGAGGGTGGGAAATCCACATCTTTTCGAACCGAAAAGGGAAGCTCTAATTATTCTTAAAATTCTCAGCAACAAAAGAGATGGGATAATGGTCTGAACCAATTCTATTAATAACAGAAAGGGAGCATCTATGGAAAAGAATCCAATCATTAGTGACAAGGGATCTATCAAGTCTTGCCTGGATGAGATCTTCACCATCCCTTCGGTTAGACCATGTGTAGGATGCCCCATTGAGATCCATATCAATGAGAGCATTGTTATTAATAAAGTTCATCAAGTCAGATATGCTGTCTGGTTGAGCATGAATACCCCCATATTTATCAATATCTTGCAAAGGAGTATTGAAATCTCCCATCACAACCCAACTGTTCAAAGGGAAAGATTTTCTTTTTTGCTGAATTTTATCCCAGAATTTGCTTCTAGTAGATTTGGAGTTAGGGGCATAGATATTAGTAATAACACATTCCTTTCAATCAAAGATGCTTTTAGCTTTCAGGGATAAAATATTGCCATCTACATCAATCATTTCTCCAGAGATGGTTTTCTTGTTCCAGAAAATTGCTACCCCTCCAGATGCTCCATTCGAGCTACTGCCACAAACTCCACCAATTTTAAAGAAGTTTAATTTCTCCACTTTCTCTTTACTCATTTTGGTTTCCTGTACCAGGATAATATTCGGATTTTGATCTCGAATGAGGTTTCATAAAATATCCTGTTTATTGAGACCATTTAGGCCTCTGATGTTCCAAGATATTACCTTCATTTGGAAGCCTGAGGGCAAGATTCCTTTATAGTTCACTGCCATCCATCAGCTATGTTTTGCTTGCTCTCCTGGTCCCTATGCCATTTCATAGTTTTACATCCCGGTGGGGATCTTGAAGCACCAAAATCAGCCTTGGACCTGGTTCTGGTTTTCACCCCATTAAGGCCTCCTACCTTCTTAATTTTTATTTTCTTTCCATTTCCTGTTATGTTTTCTTCTTGTTCCGCTCTAGGCTCATCTTGCATATTACTCCATAGTTCTCCTCTTTTTTGGGATGATGTAGGCATATCAACTCCAATATTCTGGAATAACGCATTTAAATTTACCTGAGGCGATCCAAACTTGTTGCTCCTTCCAAGTTTAATTTCATGTTCTTCAAATTCATCTAGGCACTGTTCATCTTTTTTTGATATCGAATCTTGAAAGACCTCATGATAAGAGTCAGTGATATTCTCAATCTCACCATCTTCAAGTGTCTCTTCATTGATTTCATTCTCCTTCTCCTGTGTCTGTAGAGCCTCAAAGGTATTGACTATTTTGATCTCAAACTCCCTGATTTCATTCTTTTTATTCTCCTTCATAGGGGGATTCTTAGGAAGGTCAATTCTATCTCCTTCTGATGGTTCTGAAATATTGACAGAGCTTCCGCTTTTTCCTTCTAACTTGTTACCTTCTTTGTTATTATTGTTTTCTTTCCAGACCTGTTTGTGGATATTTGTTATCATAGGTTTTTTAGGGTTGCTAGGACAAGCCTTAGCCTAGTGACCAACTTTTTTGCAAGAAAAACACACAAAGGGGAGTGATTCAAACTCTATTGACTGTTCCCATAATCCAAGTTTGGAGCTTATATCAATAGTGCTAGGAAGGTCCATATTCTGTGAAATGTTGACATAGATACGCGCATAAACCAATCTCTTGCAAGCTGTTGTTATTGGATCTATCGCAACAAGCTCCCCAAAGGAGTTAGTGATTCCTAAGAGAACATCCTCAACCCAGTATTCCAACGGCAACCCTGGCAGTCTTACCCAAACTGGAGCAGTTTCAAAGAAAGAGTCATTGAGTTCCATGTTAGGAGACCATTTTATCACAGATAAAGAAGATTTACCAAACATCCAGGGGCCACCACTTAAAGCGGCTTTCATATCTTCCCCACAAGAGAATGAGAAAATAAAAAAGCCTCCAGGAAGGTCAGAGACATCAACCTAACCTTTCATTCTCCATTTTCTCTTAACAAAAGACCTAACATCTTCAATATTAGGTCCAGGTCCAACAAACTTCCCCACCAGAGAAAAAGCCATTAAAGAGATGCTATGATCGATAACTAAATCAGGAATCTCAATAGCAAGTTTACTCGTTTTATTATCTGATATATCTTTCACAAAGGGGAAAGATGATTTACTAGTCGGTTTTCCAGATGCTTTCCTTGCAAAAGACTACTCCAGGGTTTGGAAGCTTGCCCCTCATTGATATTTTCTGAGTCAACTTTCATCGCCTCGGGGCTCGATTCTTGGGAATCTTTCAACTTTTTGCGGTCAGGAGGAGGGTCCCGTAGCCATGGGTCCCCATCTTGTCTCCCATCCTCATCATGCATTGCTTGTCCTTGAGCTATAGTGGATTTAGAACTAGAGGATCTAACCTCGCTGTTCCCTCCATTTCCCAATTTCAAATTTTCACATGCAAACGCTGTTCCCTCCATTCTCTCATATGTAATGCTCTTAAATGTTGTTCTAACTTTCTTTCCCATTTGACATTCCTTACATACCAGATTGTGAGGTTTCACAATCTTAGGTAAATCCCTTACTACCTTAGTTGAACTGATCTTTACAATGCACTCAAAATTCACATGACAAAGTCTTTTACGCCATAACCAACTTTCATCAATGTGTGCAACCAAACATGTCTTATCACTGGTATTCAAGTGAAAGATATTACCTTTAGTTTGATTACCGGTTGCAATCTCCAATCCAGTTCTATTTACGATTTTGCATTTTCCGTTCTTGAATTGTAACTAAAATCCTTTTTCCACTAACTGACCAACACTCAAAACATTATCCTTTAAACTTTCTACATAATAAACATTGTTAGTATTATGCTTACTGTGATGCTAAAAATGTGGTTAGTATAAGAGGCATACACATATAATGAGACAATAAAAACATAATTGAAAAGCTTAATTGAAAAACTAAATCAAAGATGCAAACCATAAGCCTTCCTTGAAATGTCCCATTATCCTCTATTCTTGAGGACCTTGAAGGTGTTGGATTGATGGGCTCTCAACAGAGCAATGACCTCCAAAGTGGCAACTCAAGAGTTGAGTAGCTATTTGATCATGATTGACTATGGAGATGATATGAAATGCATTATGTAAGAAACTAGATTAACATGCTATGATCAATTCCAAATCTAATTACTAGATAATCGAAATGCAAATTGCCTATAGTAATGATGCCTAAATTGATATGAGATGGGATCCTTATTGCTCCAAAATGAAAGGTATTTATAGGAATTCCAAGGCCAAAGCTGAGGTGGTAGGAATCGACGGTCCAGATTTGATCTGAAGATATCAAGGGCCAAGATTGAGGAAGTTGGAGAAGAGGTTGGAGGAAGGGACACTTGTCATCTCTGTGGTGACAAGTGTCAAGGAGCCTTGCTCATGAGAGGGCAAGTGTCCAAGGGAGGAGACATGTGAAAAAAGTGCCATGTGTCTCAAGGAGAGAATATCCACACCATGGGAGGTTAGGATGTGCAAGATAGGATAGGGTTAGTTAGATCCAAGATTAGATTGAATGGGTTAAGTTAGGAGATGGTTAGGTTGGGTGGTTAAAGTTAGGAGCCATGTGCTCATTTGAATTTAGAAATTCAAATAATTGAAAAATGGTAATTAATCTCAACAAACTTGAGTTTGTTAATCTTAATTAGGGATTAGAAGAATTGATTAGTATGGGGAGACATTAATTAATTGAGAATTAATTAATCAAAGGGGGATGTGGGATGAACTATATAAATAAATCATTTAGATTTATTTACTAGTAGATGAATAGAGAAATTAATTAAATTGCTTGTGAATTCAATTAATTGGGAAGGAGAATTAATCAAATAACTGCGTATTTAATTAACTATCTTCAGACCATTTTTAGGTGTATAAATTTTGCTCCTCTTTGAAGTGATGTGTGATGACGCGTTGGTTCAAAGAAAACTTGATTGATGATGTTGCTGATATTGATTCCAATAGGATGCAAATTCGATCTTGATTGGATGCGGATTTGGTTTCGATGTGATACTGATTTGATTTGGAGATGATAAATCTCGATATGATGTCGATTCGATTTCGGAGATGATAAATCTTGATATGATGCGGTTTTGATCTTGGAGATGATAAATCTCGATATGATGCCCCAGACGCTGATTGATAGATATCGATGAGAGGATGCCCCCTCGGGAGATGAATCAGATAATTTTCGAATGATTTTGAATTTTTCGTGATTTTTTGATTTTTTTGAAATTTTTGCGATTTGTAAATTTTAATGATTTTCTGGTTTTTAGAGTCAATCCGATTCATTTTCCGATAAAAAATTTAAAAATATTGTCCTGCCAGGTTGATTAGTTGATTAGATGATTAACAATAAGTTGAATAAAAATCCCACTTAAATGCCCCATTATGAGTTTAAAAAGGTGAATTCCTTTTTCCACTCCTCATTTGTGCACTGCAGTTGTTGGAGAAAATTGCTGTGGAGGAAGGAAATGGCGATCCCGTACCACTAGCATAGGTTTGAGAGAATTCAGCGATATGAGCATCCTCCGACATACAGTCCATCGATACGTACTTCGAGAAAACCTAGCTTTGTTGATTTTTCTTAAAAAAATTTAGCTGTAAGCATAAAAAATCATTTTTTAGTGTTTTTGCCAAATGGGTTGGGGAAAAAATTATATTTTTGAGATGGGTTTTTCGATTAGTGAAATGGGTTTTTTCAAATTTTTACAAAATTTTCACTTTGCATCTCAAAAATTTATTAGTTATTCATGCATTTTTTTTTAAAAAAATACATTAAATTTTTTTTGCTTTTTTGAAAATTTTCGGGCAGGAAAGGAAGGCAGAGGTGGAGGCCGCCATCGCGGGCGCCTTCGGCACTGCGAGAGGAGCCGCCGGCGCCACTGCAGGCGCTGCGGGCGGCGCCGCGGGTGGAGCCGCTGTGCCACTGCAGGGGTTTAGAGTTTTTGATTTTTTTTTTTTTTTTTCGATTTTTTTGAATTTTTTTTTTTTTCGATTTTTTTGAATTTTTTTTTTTTTGAATTTTTTTGAATTTTTGACTTGATTTTCCGATTTTGATGATTTTTTGATTTTTTTGACTTGATTTTTCGATTTTGATGATTTTTTCAATTTTGATGATTTTTCCGGTTTTGATGATTTTGATTTTTTTTTTGATTTTTTGATTTTTGATGATTGGTTGATGATTTTTCGTGATTTTTGATTTCGATGAGTTGATTTGATTTTTCGATTCTTCAAATTTTGCTGTCAATTGGATTTGATTTTTGAAAGGGTAAGATTTTGATTTGATTTTTTGATTTTTGATAGTGTAAGATTTGATTAACTATCTAATTGATAAAATTAGATGCTCCTAATTGTTAAATTTGCTGATCAGTTCTGATTATCTCGATGCATGCGCGAGATGAGATAAGATTGATAATGACCTCATGATAGATGAACGTCATTGATATGAGCCCAATAAGATTTGATAAAAATCTCAATTGAGCAAAATAGACCGATAGATAGATAGATTTGATAGATAGATAAATCAAGAAACTAATATGATGAAGTGATTTGATTGCAGGAGCACTTTAGCTTTCTTCAGTCTCGGGAACGTTTCTCGAAGACATGGATGCTGATACCTTGCCTTAGTTAGGTGGAGCAAGATCACATTAGTAGATGTGGTCTGTCTTCCCTTCTTGACATGCTCCGACCTCTGATAAACCGGGGATTACTGACAACTTTAGCAGAGCGCTGGCATAGTGAACATAACACGTTTCACTTGCCGACTGGAGAGATGATGGTGACACCCGAGGATGTCCACCGAATTTTGCGGATCCCTATAATGGGTGATTTAGTATATTATGATCTCAGCAAGCGGGGTGGGACAGAGGCACTTTGTCATGTGTTTCAGGATGACGAGATCGATGGGTATGATATTGTGTGGCAGGAGATGTTAGAGCTAGGGTATGTCACGTTACTGACTATGCTTGCTGGATTCATTGGAGGCTTCCTTTGTCCTGATCATAGGTCAAAGGGATTATCTATTGGATGGGGTCGTCTGCTTGAGCAGATGGTGACAGAGGGGACTCGATTTTCATGGGGATCATGTATGTTAGTGCACTTGTATCATGACTTGCACCGAGTTGTGTACCAGGGATCAGTTGCGTTATCAGCAGGGGTGACTTTGCTTCAAATATGGGCCTAGGAGCATTTACCTGTCACACGACCATTGGCAGATAGAGAGAGACCTGTAGGCAGACCTTATGCTGACGGGTATCCTGGTGTCATTGTCCAGCAAAAGCTGGGCAAATTAGAGTACTGGAGATGAACTTTGGATGACCTAGATACTGTGATATGGAGGCCATACAGGGACTGCGAGATTTGGCCCGAGGATGTGGCGGAGATGCCATATGTATTCATGATGCGATATCTGATTGGCTCGACACCTTATGTCATCGAGCGATTCCCTTGTATGAGGGTCTTGAGACAGTATGGCAGGATACAGGGGATACCACAGGGTACAACTCATTATGCTCGTCGGAGATTGGATGTGGCTACTTGGGGGCCTTCTATTTCATATGATCATGCCTGTGCAGAGTATCGATCATTGGGGCCTATGGATTGGGATTATCTTCCAGGTGTGATGGATAGCGGGATGACACATGAGTACGCTGTGCATTGTATTGTACACAAGTTTTTGAGGCTGACACGTCCAGATGAGCCAGAGCCATTGTTAGATGAGGATGATGAGAGGCCATGATGCAGAGCTCCTAGACGACGGAGGGATGGTAGAGATAGAGATGATAGCGGAGATGGAGATGGATATGGAGGAGATGCAGGAGATTAGGGTGCTAGGGATGATGATGGAGGAGATGATGATGGGGGGGATGGGGGAGATGATGATGAGGGAGATGGTCAAGCAGTGGGAGTGGTAGCGACAGGCACACCAAGAGCTAGCAGTTCCAGATCTGCTAGGGATTTATATACAGATTGGATGGCTCGGGTGGTCAGACGCAGCAAATTAGGTCCAGGGGATCAAGAGCATCAGGTTCCAGAGTAGGAGGTTCCCCCGATTAAGCCGGTACCTATGATAGTATCATGGGCTGAGCAGCCACAAGCAGAGGCACCTCGACGAATCCTCATTAGGATGCCGTCGCATCAGTAGCAGGCTCAGATTACAGACCTACAGGCTCAGGTTCAGCAGCTAGAGAGTCGACTACCAGAGAGGGACTCTTAGATGGCCTAGCTAGAGACTCAGATGGCTTCTCTCCTAGTCGAGAGAGATGCAGCTATGGATAGGTGTCGACAAGCCGAGACATAGGTACAATTGTTAGGAGGGTCTACTTCAGGGAAGAGTGCCTTGAAGATGATGCGCCAGGGGATCCAAGAGGCTGAGTATTACAGGACATTATACTTTACTGTTGTTCCTCCTAAGCGGAGGGCTCCAGGATTTTCATAGCTGAGCAGGAGATCAAGACAGAGCCAGATTGAGAGTTGAGGAGTGATAGGGCCACTTCAGAGAGCTCCCCTAGGTGGGGACTCAGGTACAGGGGTATTAGCTGGCACTACTCTACCTGTCGCATCAGGACAGAGTTCTGCTTCGCGTCTGAGTGGTCACATTGATATGGGACATTGATCTATTTATGTACACACATTTTTGTGATGAGATATTGATGATTCCTATGATGTATATTTGTGATGTATCTCCTATATTTTGCGATATCATTGTACCTTGGACATTGATCTTGTTTTGATGATATGATATGCAATCGATCCTATTCGTTCTACATGATTTATGAGATGATGGATGCATTCTATTTGGTATATGATTATGATGTGCAGTTACTTTCATGATGCACGTTTGATGTATGCTTTAATTTCTACATGCTTATGAATTCTAGATGATGGATATATGATGATGCAGTATTTACATGATATATGCAAATGCAAATATGTATGGTGATGCTTATAATTTCTCTATGTTGTTTGTGCGATTGCAATGCTTTCTATGTTTATGATTTTTTTTTATGATTTTCTCATGCATGTTAATATGAGATGGATGCAATGCAATGCAATGGTGTTATTTTATTTGATTTGAGATTTGATGAATGTCATGCAATGATCTTATTAAATGAATGAATGATTTGACGCTTTATATGAATGATGCCTTGGTATGCAATGGTTACATGAGATGAACTAACTTATCATGCAGGATGAATGAATTGATTATTTTTGTTATTGTCCAATGTACTCAATCACGTAATAAGAGAGATAACACCATGTTAGCTTTGGCCTTGGAAAAGATGAGCATTGTGATCCCATGCAGAATGAAATGCAGGTCTATCTTAAAATGCAAATGCAAAACATGAAATGCAATGCGATGATCAGACCGGTCATGGAGTCATTGCTTTGTTTCATCATTGAGCCTTTAAAATGTGGGAAGTGAGTACAAACATCAATGGTATAATTGAACCATGATGACCTGAGCATTACTTTCCTGGGTTTTGATATTGCAAGTTAGCACAAGCATCGAGGTATAATTGAACCAAGATGACCAGAGTGTTGCTTGCGTAAAATAGGCAGTATTAACCATTTCTATATGCAAGTCCAAAATGTCTTCCATGATATTCTGATGATCATTTCCTTAGACAACTTTGCACATATTAATGATTAATTTACAGACAGTAGACAAGAAAAATATCATGTTCCTTCCTCGTTCCTCTAGTCAAAGACATCCTAGAGTTACTCAGAAATCATGATAGCGAAAATCCAAATAAAATAGTTGAACCATTATTGCCAAAGTGTTAAGATCATGAGTCAAGATATATCATCTATTGATATGTGTTTTGTCATGTTTAGATTGATATGTGATAGTTAATGGTTGATAATGTGATCTTATGTTCAATGTTGGATGTGTCTTAGTTTTTCGCTTGACAAGCATTGTTTGACTGTTGTTCTACTTGCTTTGATTAAGCTCAAAATGATCAAAAATTTTTGCCCCCAGCCAGGTTCAGGATTTTGCCCCCAGCCTAGAAACAAGCCTTATTATGATATAGTCAATGATCCAAACATGACGAGAAATCACTTGGGATGCCTGCATATGTACAAAAGGCTTTGTGATATGAACAACACTGATGGAAAAGAATGCAAGCGGAAGAAAGCGCGAACCAATAGATGGCAGAGCTAGCTGACAGATAGCGCCTATTTGCCAGGTTTTCACCATCTGTTTTTATTGCACTTTTTCTCATTTTTTATGTTTTTTATTTTTTTTACTGTTTTTGCTTTTTCACTGTTTTTGGATTTTTCTGCTTTTCCATTGTTTTTGGATTTTTCTGCTTTTTCACTATTTTTGGATTTTTCTGCTTTTTTACTATTTTTGGATTTTCTAGACATAAAACTTCTTCAGATGCATGCTATTGATGGGTTCCTCGAGCTGATCTTCATCTTGTGTTGATAGCTGATATGCTCCTGACCCAAATACTGCTGTGACTACAAATGGACCTAACCAGTTTGGTTCAAATTTTCCCTTCTTTTCTCGATCTGACTGATTTCATGGATTTTTCTCTAGTACTAGATCAAGTCCCATTTGCAGAAAGGCCAAGATGTTGCTAAAGCATGAAGTTCTTGTGTTGGTGCATGGATCAAATTTCCATGGATCTGACATTGCTTGCATGTTTTAGCTATTTGAAAAGAATCTCGTTCCATAGTTGGCCAATAATAGCCCAAGCATATGAGTTTTTTCAAAAGGGTAAGACCACTTGAATGAGTGTGACAAATGTTGTTATGGACTTCATTTAAGGCCTTCTCAGATTCTTCTTGTTCGAGACATCTTAAGAGAGTACCGTCTAGACCTCGGTTAAATGGGGTATCCACGATGAGAGTATAATGGGAGGATTGGCGAATAAAGTTTCTCTTTTGGTTCTTTGATAGGTCAAGAGGTAAGGTGTTATCTTTCAGGTATGTGTAAGTTTGGCCATAGCGGGAAGAATTATTATGTCCAATAAGTTGGCAGATGGTTTGGGAATCCGGACAATTATGAGAAGGGTATGACAATTCTTCAACTAGGAATTCATAATGCTCTTGATTTTCCTGTGTTTGTAATAAAGAAGCAAGTGTTGCCATGGCATCTGTTGTTTTCTTATCATTTATGGGAATCTGATCAAAAGTGATTTCAACAAAGTACTTCTTGATATCATCCACCATCTTTTTGTAAGGCATCAACTTTTCATCTTTTGTTTGATAGTCGTCATTGATTTGATTAATAACAAGCTGAGGGTCTCCAAAGACTTGAAGTTGTTTAATGTTCCATTTTGTAGCCATTTTGATAAATAGAATGCCTGCTCCTGATTTATGTTGTGTTCCATTATTGATGTTTGTTCTTGATCCATGTTGTGTTCCATTATTGATGTTTGCTCTTGATCCATGTTGTGTTCCATTATTGATGTTTGCTCCTGGACTGATATTCGGGTGATGTATTATAAGATCTGGATTGAACCCTGGAATGTCTGCGTATGACCAGGTAAAATTGATTTGCCATCTTTTGAAGGATTTCAAATATATTTTCCTTGCTGGTTCTGATAAAGAGATTGCTGCTGGATGTAGATCGATTGTGTCAATGATAACTGCTAGTTCTATTAGGATAGATGACTTCTCTTGATAGTACACATGTAAGGTGTCAAATCTCCCATCTTTCGGTGCCTCGAGGAGGTTTTCACCGATAGATGCATCCTTTATTTTTACTTTTTCATGGTCTAATGTTGCCAATAAATGGTTTTCAACATTATACCTGATATTGTTTTCTTTATTTTCATTTTTGCGACTAGGAGATTTGGCACCTATTTGACTTGAAGATACGTTAGCGGAATCCCTGGTGAAAGTTGTTGTAGGTTTGATTTCATCAAGATATAAGGATATGGCATGGTCATTAGGTGAGGTATCAATGTCAGTATGTCCTTCATTTTCCCAGTCCATAGGTTTAGGATAGCTTAAGGATAAAGGACCTTCAGATTGATATGTTTTAGAGATATTGGGAGTCATGATAGAGATGTCAGAGTTTTCAGTAAGTATTTCCATGTCTAGGATGATACTCTCATCAGATTGACCTCGCGCAAGAAAATCCTAATCATCCTCGGTTAAGTCCATGTCAGCTGTATGTGATTCTGATTCAAGTAGGCTAGTTCCTAACATTTGTTCTGCATACGTGTGAACTACATCAACACCTACATCTGCTTCTTCCCTTTCAATTTCTAGTTGCTCTTGTTTGTTGTTCCATGATAATGAACATTCTTTGTTCCCTTGATCTTTTAGCTACATTTGTTCTTCCATGTTTGACAAAATTGATGCAAATGATTGTTCCTTGGATTGTGTGCTTGGAGCTGCTACCTCTCTATTATGTGAAACAATGACTTCTTGAGTTGATTTCAGATTATTACGACACTGCAATGGATTTGAGTCTATTGATATTGTGATTTCTTGTCCATTGTATGGAAATTTGACACAATGATGATATGTTGATGTAATATCTTGCATATCCTATATCCATGGTCTTCCCAAGAGTATGTTGTATGGTAGGTCCAAGTCTAGAACTTGGCATGCTATGTCCTTCTGCAAATGTCCCATTGTGATGGGTAATATCACCATTCCTTTAGATGAATGTTCTTCTTCATTATGTGATTTGATTTTGATCTTTTTCTCGGGATCAACTGCATCTTCTGAATAGCCTAGAGCACGGACCAGATTCATAGAGCATATGTTCAAGCTAGCTCCCCCATCTATTAGGACATGTTTAACAAGAGTTATATGAATGAGGACTTCAATTTGCAAGGAAGTGCTATGGGGATGTTGCAATATGTAGGAGATGAGATTTGAATAGGATCCTCTGAAATAGGCTTGATGGTTATTATGGATATCCCTTGGGGAATATCATCTTTGGGTGTATTGTCTGGTGAGGATGTTATGGAAGGTTTTTGCACTTTTTTAAGAAATGTAAGAATAGATGGCTTTGGAGAGTTAATTTGCTTACGAGGGGATGAACCATTGCTAGATATAGGTGCGTGATTGTGATCTTTCTCATCCAAATCTTTTAAGGATCTTTTTAATAGTTGCATAAAAGAGCCACCTTTCTTTGGATATGTATTTGAATCCCTGTTAAGTTTTGACATGGTTGGATTTTGATTCTGGACTTGTTTGATTTCTCCAATATGTTGGCTTGTTATGTGTTCTTGTCTTTTGCTTTGGTATGCCATGTTTCTATGATCTTCAGGTATTTCCAATGTTTTAGTGATCTTATGTTTTTGCACTGCAATTAAAATGGGCATTCTGTTTTGAATGTTTTTGTGATTAAATCTTGTGTGATGTGTTGCAATAAGTGAGCAATTGTTGGGGAAATGATCTTTTCAAGTATTTGGTTGTTGGCGAGTTTTTCGATCTTAGTTTTGGAGTGCAAACTTTGTGATTTTTGATATGGCCAAGTTCAAATAGGAACGATATATCCTATGATAAAGAACGAGGTTATTCTGATCAAGCGTCATAGTTTCGTGATAAAGGATGATTGATCCTGATGAGAAACTATGTTTGAGTGATCAGTTTATCAAAGAGGATGATAATGCACTTTAAGGTGTTTGATCTTTAACTTGTTTGAGGTGAATACTTGAGACCTTTTTGTGTCTTGCTCTTGAATTTTTTTTGACAGAAGATAACCTGATTTAATGACCCAAGAAGATGACCTAGTCTCTATGTTTGACTATTTGAGAAATGGGTTGCTTTTGTTTTTTTGATTTCGATGCAGTTTACCAGAAACGCTGACAAAATGACCAGAAACGATGCTATACGGACCAGGAACGCTGACAAACTTTCCAGAAACGCTGATAAATGCACCAAAAATGCTACTGTACTGACCAAAAATGCTACTCTGCACACCATAAATGATGACAAATAGACCAGAAACGCTGGCAAATGCACTAAAAATGCTACTGTACTGACCAGAAACGCTACTCTGTACACCAAAAACGCTGACAAATAGAACAAAAACGCTGGCAAACAGACCAGAAATGTTGTTCTGTAATAGAATGACTCTAAAGCTCAAATAATGATGTGTAGAATTAGCAAATTAAGTATTTGAACTTAGGAGATTGTAATTTTGATCCAGCTTTGTGATTTTCAAACTCAGACAATGGATTAAGACCTAACAAGTACAAATTAGGAGATTTAATGTTGCAACATGAGAAATTTGATATGCAACTCATAAGAGTTGTTGATTAGACCAAAGGAGCTGGCCTTTAGACCAAGAGAGCTATTGTTTAGACTAAGAACTCTGTTGTTTAGACCATAAACTCTAATTATGCTCACCCTTGGAGAGTTTATGTTAAACTATGAGAAACTTGACATTCATACCAAGAGAGCTGACGTTTGGACTGGAAATGCGACCGTTTGGACCGTAGGTGCGACTGTTTGAACCATAAGTGCGATTGTTTAGACCGTAGGTGCGACTGTTTGGACTGAAAGAGCTAATCTATAGACGCGACTGTTTGGACTGAAAGAGCTACTGTTTGGACTGAAAGTGCAACTGTTTGGACTGTAAGTGCAACTATTTGGACTGTAGATGCGACTGCTTGGACTGTAGATGCGACTGTTTAGACCGTAGGTGCGACTGTTTGGACTGAAAGAGCTAATCTGCAGACGTGACTGTTTGGACTGAAAGTGCAACTGTTTGGACCGTAGATGCGACTGTTTGGACTGAAAGAGATAACCTATTGTGAAACTTGTGAATTTGACAGTTTGAAGTTTGAGTGTTTAATGTTTGTTGTATTTCAATGGATTATATCTTGACTTGACTTACAAAAATAGAATTCAGATTGTATTTTTTTCCCAAAGGTTTTGAATAATTAAAAACACATCAATCAGTCTATCCTAAGGAGATTGGCTGATAATGAAAACCTTTGCTTGCTGACTTAGGTACACACCCAATAGCTAATCAGAATATGGCTGCTGAGAATCACGCAATGGATTCTCAACGCTGTATTATCTGACTCCAAACGCTAATGGGGGCACGATATGACAAGTGTCTTGGGAGAGTTACTATCTCTCTTGCACAAAGATTATCACCCTTTCAGAGGTGAATCAGGTAGCTTCTATTTTTATAGTTCTTAGTCAGGAATTCCGTTTGAAATTACCCCTTGAAGTCACGCAAGCATGATTGAGGCCTATAGCCTTACAAGGTATTGAAACAAGCTGTAGTCAAGTAAACGTGATTGAGACCGCGAGGCCTTACAAACTGCCCGATACAAGAGATCTCAAAGAGAAAACTCAAATAATCCCATCCTCTGAGACTTTAATCATCAGAGACCTATTTATTATAGTGAGTTGGAATGCTCAGGTCCAGCTATACTCACTTGGGTCATTCTCACAGGGTGATTACTTTTTCCCACTGTGATAGGCCCGCTAAAGATATGCACTATTGAAAGTAAAGGATGAGTCTAGCTTTCTGATCACCTACGAAAGGTGAGAGCATACTCACCTATCATCAAGACACATAAGACATGTTTGTTCATTTCCATTGTAATTAGTCTATGTGCCTAGTTTAACAAATATAAGTGCAAAATCCCACGGTTGCAAACAAAGTTAGTAGTTTATATTGTATTCTTTGGCGGCAAAATAGTTTATAACTCTGGTATTTCACAGTGAAATAAGTACCTGCAAAACCAACAATCTGCAAATTAGGTTTGAGAAAATGATAGCCTGGAAGCAGAAATGAGGAATGCAACATACAATATTTGCAAAATTAATAAAAAACTAAAAACGCCATCAAATTGACCAAGAATGCCATCATATGTGCCAAGAACGCTGCTCTGCACACTAGAAATGCTACTCTGCACACCAGAAACGCTGTTCTGCAAACCAGAAACGTTGTTCTGCACACCAGAAACGTTGTTAAACAGACTGAAAACGCTGACAAATTTGCCAAAAATGCCACCATACATACCAAAAACTCTAAAGTACAGACTGAAAGCACTAAGTATAAAAAACATAAAAACAGAGTTGAGGAATCTCCCATAAATGTCATTTGAGGTGCCAGAACGCCACAAAAAATGCCAAAAATGCGATTCGGGAGCCCAAGAGAGCTAATCTACACTCCGAAAGAGCTAATCAACCTGTCAATGAAATTTCCTGAAAGCAAACTTGTTAAAGATCAAAGGGGCTAGGCCCCACGATGGGCGCCAATTAATGTGATGCTAAAAATATGGTTAGTATAAGAGGCATACACATATAATGAGACAATAAAAACATAATTGAAAAGCTTAATTGAAAAACTAAATCAAAGATGCAAACCATAAGCCTTCCTTGAAATGTCCCATTTTCCTCTATTCTTGAGGACCTTGAAGGTGTTGGATTGATGGGCTCTCAGCAGAGCAATGACCTCCAAAGTGGCAACTCAAGAGTTGAGTAGCTATTTGATCATGATTGACTATGGAGATGATATGAAATTCATTATATAAGAAACTAGATTAACATGCTATGATCAATTCCAAATCTAATTACGAGATAATTGAAATGCAAATTGCCTATAGTAATGATGCCTAAATTGATATGAGATGGGATCCTTATTGCTCCAAAATGAGGGGTATTTATAGGAATTCCAAGGCCAAAGTTGAGGTGGCAGGAATCGACGGTCCAGGTTTGATCTGAAGATATCAAGGGCCAAGATTGAGGAAGTTGGAGAAGAGGTTGGAGGAAGGGACACTTGTCATTTCTGTGGTGACAAGTGTCAAGGAGCCTTGCTCATGAGAGGGCAAGTGTCCAAGGGAGGAGACATGTGGAAAAAGTGCCATGTGTCTCAAGGAGAGAATACCCACACCATGGGAGGTTAGGATATGCAAGATAGGATAGGGTTAGTTAGACCCAAGATTAGATTGAATGGGTTAAGGTAGGAGATGGTTAGGTTGGGTGGTTAAAGTTAGGAGCCATGTGCTCATTTGAATTTAGAAATTCAAATAATTGAAAAATGGTAATTAATCTCAACAAACTTGAGTTTGTTAATCTTAATTAGGGATTAGAAGAATTGATTAGTATGGGGAGACATTAATTAATTGAGAATTAATTAATCAAAGGGGGATGTGGGATGAACTATATAAATAAATCATTTAGATTTATTTACTAGTAGATGAATAGAGAAATTAATTAAATTGCTTGTGAATTCAATTAATTGGGAAGGGGAATTAATCAAATAACTGCGTATTTAATTAACTATCTTCAGACCATTTTTAGGTGTATAAATTTTAATGTGATGCTAAAAATGTTGTTAGTAAGAGGCATACAGATTTAATGAGACAATAAAAACATAATTGAAAAGATTAATTGGAAAACTAAATCAAAGATGCAAACCATAAGCCTTCCTTGAAATGTCCCATTTTCCTCTATTCTTGAGGACCTTGAAGGTGTTGGATTGATGGGCTCTCAGCAGAGCAATGACCTCCAAAGTGAAAACTCAAGAGTTGAGTAGCTATTTGATCATGATTGACTATGGAGATGATATGAAATGCATGGTGTAAGAAACTAGATTAACATGCTATGATAAATCCAAAATCTAATTACTAGATAATTGAAATGAAAATTGCCTATAGTAATGATGCCTAAGCTGATATGAGATGGGATCCATATTGCTCCAAAATGGGGGATATTTATAGGAATTCCAAGGCCAAAGCTGAGGTGGCAGGAATTGACGGTCCAGATCTGATATGAAGATATCAAGGGCCAAGATTGAGGAAGTTGGAGAAGAGGTTGGAGGAAGGGACACTTGTCATCTCTGTGGTGACAAGTGTCAAGGAGCCTTGCTCATGAGAGGGCAAGTGTCCAAGGGAGGAGACATGTGGAAAAAGTGCCATGTGTCTCAAGGAGAGAATATCCACACCATGAGAGTTTAGGATAAGGAGGTTAGAATGTGCAAGATAGGATAGATTTAGTTAGACTCAAGATTAGATTTTAATTTTGTATCTTTCATTATTGATGTCATCCATAAAGAATTGATGTTTTTTAATATTGATGACAAAATCCCATCTTTTAGATGGTACTCAATTTTATGCTATATTATGTTACATAATTGAGGAAATATATAGGATTGTTCCCTCTAGTTGAAATGTGAGACCATAGAGGGAAATCACATGCCCATTCAAGGATAGACTCATATTTGGGATTCACATTGTAAACATCAGATTATGGCCAGTTTGAGAGCTATTTTGTGTAGACAATATTGATATAATTAGGTCATAAAAGGCTGAGGTGATCTAATACTATGACATGATTTATAATTCCCACAAATAAATAGTCTAAGGAAGGATATGAGCATAATTGTGGTGATTGTTTCTTTCATTTACATAGAACAATGAAGATGTTGAGAAAATACAACTTTAGAGATCCCAAGGACACCTGCAAACAAAATACCTGTCACAAGAGAAGAATGGAGGCAAAAAGCAATAATGAATCTGAAGAAGAAGATTATCATTTAGAGAGGGAATCTCTAATGAAAAAGGACAATACAATCCTTATAAAAGGATATTAGCAACCCTAAAGGTGTGCAACCCTAAAAACCCTAAAGGGATAATGTGTATTTAATAATTAGAATAATTATTAAATACCTACAATATTATTAAAAGTCTAAGTTTAGCTTATAATAGACTAATAATTAAATAAATAATTATTAGCTAATACAAGATAACTCTAACACCCCTCCTTAGGATGAACTTAGGGAGTAGCTAAAAAACTAAATGCTTGAAGCAAAAAATGCAACTAGATGATGAAGGCAAATTTGGGTCCCGACAACAAGGCCTGATGAGGTACCCAAGTACAAAAGATCCCTGTAAAGCGGAGAAATAAAGAAAACCACATGGGAAAAATTTGTACTCCAAAAAGAGATGAAATACAAGTGAAGGAGTGAAGAAGACTCCAAACAATAATGTTCCAAAAGATAGGAACAAAAGAAGAGCAAAAGAATCATTGAAGCATGAAGAACTTGCAAACACTGTCAAAGAATAACTGTCAATCTGAAGAACCTCCACTGAAAATTGAAGATGATCAGGTTGAGAAGATTGTAATCTACATGACTGCCCTCAAATAACAATACTCGAATCAGATGGAAAACAAAGGCAAACAACTGAACTCAAAGATATACAAGGCAAAAACAAAAACGTCTGAAGAGCTGATCAATTGAAGATGGAAGGTTTCCTCCAAAAATAGGAATGAAAGAGTGTACTCCAATGAAGCAAGGAAGCATTAGAACCAACAACCAACAGGTGAAACCCCCCCATAATGCTGACAAGGGAGAGGTGATGGGTACACTGAAACTGAATGCCAAGAAAAACTACATGACGAAGAACTAGGAACATTGAGAGTGAAACAAAAAGTACAAACACATATAAAGGCTAGTGTCGTGGAAGGAACACTCACTTGACACACATCATGAGGTTAATGTCATGGAATGAGTACTCACTTGACAAAGGTAGATGGAAAATAAAGCAAACGTCAAACCCCCCCATGACACTTTATAATGAAGTGCGAGTACAATAAGGCACAAGATGTGCAAGATCCCAATCATGCAAGGCATAGTGGCACTTTATCTCAGTGCATTTGTAAAAAATAAAATGCTTACAAAATGATGTATACAATGCTAAAAAAAAAATGCTGGAAATACAAAAATAATAGCCAAAGATGAGTCATCCCACACAAAGAAAAGGATCCTAGAAGTTGAAAACATCCAAGATATTCACCAAAGTGCATAAATGCAAAAAACTAAATAAAATGTACCTGGAGCAGAATTTGGAAAGAAGGCCCATACCACTGGAAAGTGCACAAAACCATCTTTCCAACAATATCGTGTGCCAAAAACAGAGTTCGGATGCTCAAGATATGCCTCCCAAAGTGAAAAAAAGAACTTTTGGTGTTGACGTAAAAAAGACATCAAAACAACAAAAAAAGAAGATCAAACCTCTAGATTTGAAGAAAGATCGGAAAGAGATTTCCAACGTCTATTCATTTTCAAAAATCTGACTCTGTTTGCCCAAGTTATGATGAAAAAACTACCCCCTTGTCAAAAAGCTTCCAAGAGAAAAAAAAACCTCCATGGTGGTGCCTAAGCGAAGCGGCAGCTAAGCGGAGCTGGCCGGGTGGGTGACCGAGAGGGGGGCAGGTAGCGGCCATGAGGGTGGCCGGAAGCAGTAGGCAGCAACCACGAGCGGTTTGGAGACTGTCAGGTGGTGAGGAGGCCAACGGTAATTGCCAAGGTTGGCCTCGACAGTTAAGAGACCACCGATAGTCGGCGGTGCTGTTAGCGACCTGGGCATGCTATAAAACTGCTCGAAAATATTTTTAAATTTTTTTTTCTTGAAAATCATGCCCAATAAGGGCAAAAATCATTTTCTTTTGGGTCCAAATTGGACAATTTTTATATGAAAATTGGTGTTTTTGGGTGTTCTGAGCTCAATAGTGAGGTTCGTTGAGCCCAAAATGCCCATAAACAAAAAGACTCCCTAAATGCAGATAAAAAAACTCTGAAAAAGCTTGAAACCCTCCAAAAAATCTTCTGAAAAATTAGGAACAAGCAACAACATATGTAGGCTCTGATACCATGAAGAAGTTGAGAAAATACAACTTCAGAGATCCCAAGAACACTTGCAAGCAAAATACCTGTCACAAGAGAAGAATGGAGGCAAAAAGCAATAATGGCTCTGAAGAAGAAGATTATCATTCAGAGAGGGAATCACTAATGAAAAAGGACAATAAAATCCTTATAAAAGGATATTAGCAACCCTAAAGGTGTGCAACCCTAAAGAAACCCTAAAGGGATAATGTGTATTTTACAATATTATTAAGAGCCTAAGTTTAGCTTGAGCGTAGAGGATAATAGACTAATAATTAAATAAATAATTATTAGCTAATACAAGATAACTCTAACAACAACAATTAGGGCTTATGGAGCACTAATTGAGCCACATGTTTTGTCCATGTGGGTGCCTGATAGGGTGAATTTTCTTGAGGTCATATGCTAGTTGAATGAGGCTAACAAGTTGCATTTGAGACAACAAAAAAAGAGCTCATTTTTCTTTATAACATTAAAATTCTAAAAATTTAAAATTACTTCAAAATAAGGATTATAAATTAAACGAGTATAGAGTGAGAAAAATCAAGAAACTTTTAGCCAAAGAATTATACCAATAAGGTAAAAAAAGAACCGGGGAAACTTACTTACGAATATCAATATGATAAAGTTAAGGACCTGATTAGGAAATTTTCTACCAAGGTATTTTAAGATTATCCAAGTGGAAAAATAAAAAGAGAAAGGGCAGTAATATTGGATATAAATGAGCATTGTATGAAATCAAAGATCTTATCATCACAATGAAAATAGTGTTATATGATATTGATAGTTTGGAATTATAAGGACAATTGCACAACCAATAAATAAAGATCCTGTCATGGAGGTGCAACAATAAGAGATACTAGAATGATGTATCTATCAATGTCTAATAGCACATGTTGCGAAAGTAGGAGATGATACTTCTCAAAACCTTTGGTTGATTATCCTATTATAGAGGAAGTTAAAAAATTTGACATTCAAGAAATCCAACAAGGCATTGCCTCACACCAAACACTTCAATTGGCTAATGTTCCCCTAGGGAGAACATAGTTGAAATTAGAGGAAGAGGGTAAAGTTATGCATGATTTGAGGGATTTAGCTTGTGAAAAGTTCTTATTTGATGGTAAATTCATAAATCTAATGAGTTAAAATTATTATTGTTTAAAAATAAATTAGAGGTACTTGTGCAAAGGAATGAAATGAATAAAAGAAAATTAGAGAAAATGAAGAGAACATAGCTCATAGTGTTATGAAGGAAGTTGATTTCGATGTAAGTAAAATAACTCCAAAAGAGGGTAGATATTGGTTAAATAAAGTGGTTGTATACTCTTACTATGATGATATATAACTTATTCTATAGCTTTGGACAATATCAGATTACAAGACAATAATGAATATGTCTTTACATCAAAGGAGCATGCTAAAGAGTTATATTTTGGGTCAAATTTTAGTACCAAGTATTAAAACTTAGCTATATAGATGATGGATCCTAAGAAAAATAAGCCTCAAGTAGGTAGAGACATTGTGAGTATATTAAGTGAAAATATTATTGTTGAACATACCCCAAGATTGAAAGGGGGCGGGGGGAGATCAGTCTTCGACAAAACCTAAAACTTTATAGAACAATTCAAATTCTAAAATACTTAATAATATTAGTAGAAATTAATTATAAATAATTAACACACATGCATACGAGAACACTATATTTACGGGGAAAACCCAAGAAGTGAAAAATCATGGTGATTGCTAACTCACACTATATGAACAAGTATTAAAATATTTGTTTTAGGGCTCACTACCCAAGGAAGCTCACTGATCTTAGAAAGGAATTGCTAAGGAGACTCACTATCTTTGAGAAAGATAAATGAACATATGAGTTATAATGAACCAACCCTCAACATCACTACATGCAACAATCACCCTAAAATGTGGTTGCTCTAGACTAATTTCCTTAAGCAACCATTTAGAAATTATGCTCCAATATTTTCACCACACACTTTTATTGCCCACCTTCACATATTACACATCCACTAGAAACCACACCACTTGAAATTAATTTTATCTTTTATATATACCAACCACATTATTACAAAAACTCTAATTAGGTTTGCCAAAGCAAGGGCCAATTAGTGTTCTCACTAGGTTGGCCACAAAACATAATTGTGGTGAAAGTGGCCCAATTCAAGAGATAGAAAGGACCTAAAACAACTTATGACATCTTCCAATGTAGTCCAAAACATCAAGCACATTGGCGCACATTCTCCCAAGTCAACAATAGGTTAACGTGAAGATAAAATCGTGTAGCACATAACTAGTCGACCCAAAACACATATTTCAATTGAATTCACTCAAAGTGGATCACCACAAAGCATAGTGGGAACCAAAACCAACTCAACACAATATCCAATGCAGGAAAAGAACCCCAAAAGCATAGAATAAGAAAAAGAACAACCCCTGTCAACTAGATAACTACAAATCACCCAGAAAACCAACACTAGACAATATACAACACCAAAGAGATAAACCATTGAGATGCATACCACATCCCTTGAATATCTAAAAAAAATTCTATATATTTCTTTTACATTTTCATGCAATGACAAGCTATCACAACCAAATTGATACAAAATTCTTCATATTTGGATAACCAAACAACATAGTCATGAAATAATCATTAATAATCACACTTGCAGGGGTACACACCATCACCTAAAAAAAATAGAGACACTGAATGGATATTATAAGACAAGATGTAGTGGCAAAATCATCATTTTAGAGAAATGTAGAGCATTCTCTGAACTGATCTAGGCAATCCATCAATCTGCCAACATACTGCAATAATTAGGCACATCCTTTGCAATACAAGGGACCTAAAAAGATAGAAGTACAACATCCATAAAAAAATCATGTTAAATCCAATGTTATATTCAAAACCACAAGACCACATCTAAAAATGTAGAGGAATGTAGAACATTATTCCAGAATGTCTTCAACATACTTTCTTGCATTAACAAACTTAATCAACTTACAATATCCAAAACAACCTTGTAGCGACAATTGTTGACCTAGGAGCAAAAAGAGAGACATCACAACAACTTGTAGAAAGTACAAGACTATTGGCACCATCAACAACATATGCACTTTATCATCATGATTCTAATTCTCATCTTAATACTTCTAATCCTCACCTTAATGCTTCTAATCTCCATCTAAATATGATATCATAATAATATCTCTACCATCATTAGTACCATCACTGTTCTTAGACACATCAACATTCATAAGATACTAAGTGTAGACATCAATGCCAAGAAGGTGAAAATCCACAACAAGGAACATCTTCAATCATCAAACATCTACACTATCTATCTGTAGTGGTGGTAAAAATATGGTTTCACTAATAAGGATAGTAAGACCACTAATTTTACCTAGGAGACCACTACATTAAAAGAGGGGTGAATCCAGTAGATCTAGCCACAATCCAAATAAGGAAAGGGCTTAAATTCTGATTAGATTCATTGGTTATTTGTTTACTCCATCTTTCTAGTTGAATTTTGGATGGTAATTGTGAAATTAGGGTAAAATAGGGAATGATTGAAGCAAATTATGAAAAATAGATAGCTACAGATATCCCACAGAGCCACAAACTGAGATCTAGGCAAAAATAAGATATTTAGAACCTGTTCCCAAAAGTTTGGCCTAATTTTTTAGGATCAGGTAGTACAGATTTTCCCTGGTCATCCAAATTTTACTTTGTCAAAAGATAAACCTATTCATCACTGTTGACTTTATTGGAATCTCAGAGTATAGCTCCTAAGCCTATTCCCTGCACACAGAAAGAAATAAAATAGGGTTGTGGATAGGGGTTTTCCTTAGGTCAAACCCAAGTTTAGGAATTAACGTTGGATGAAATAATGTAAATACTAAAGTAAATGCTCTTTGAATGTGATCACAAATTTTGAATGTAATGGAATGAAAAACATAGGAATAATGAAAAACCCTATCACACACAAATTCTTGCATGAATATTTATGCAACTTTTCTCCACAATGCTTGAAGGATGAAATGAAACCTTTGATGTTTGAAAATGCTTGTTGATGAATGCTTCATAGATGATGCATGAATGATAGGGTATATGAGCGATGAAATCTTTTTAGATATAAAATTAATTGATAGGATGTCTTTATATAAGGTTCCCTAGGTAAATTATTGATTAGGTCGACCTCTAATGGTCAAGTGTAGCCATGGGGACCAAATTCCATCGAGGAGGGAAAGGGCCTATTAGCAATATGAAGGAATTGATTATGTGTTGCATTCATGTCAATACTAGCTGTTATGATTGGTTACCGACAGCCAAATATTGGTTACTGGTAGAAGAACTAGTGTTATCGGTAGAAGGGACTATCAGTTGGATATTTGGATCAATGGAATATGTTTGGTTTGATGTCTATAGAGTATGTTTTGGTCAGTTCATATTGACTTGATGATCAGATGCTATCATACACTCTAGTAAGCCTATACCGGTAAGGGTTTAATGTTTTACCGGTAGAGCTTTTTTGACAGGATGCAGAATGTGATCCTTGATCGTGCCTCGATTGATTGGAGACATCGCTTTGGCATGGTGGACCCAAATTAGGCACGATACCTATCTAGGTTATGGACTGGTATCATGTTACGTGTTCTCTACATGTTACTAGGATAATTTATGAATTGGTTAATGTTGTTTTGGTCTAAAGATGACATGGCATATCATTTTAATATGGATGTATGTAATGATCTTATTGTAATATATTTTAGGTGGCTGACCTAATTGGTTTAGGCCTTAGGGTTTGTATAAATTGATGTAATATCTCATTGTAGATCATGGTCATGGTTGTGGAATGAAATATCATATGCGAAGGAGATTTGGTCGATCATAGGTGATCGAATTGGGTTTATGTAAGAGGTCAAAGGCCTCCGGTATTGAGCTTAACCGAGACTGTAATTAGGCATGGTAGATGCTATCACTGACAGTTCATTCTTTTGAATATTTGTCCAATTATCTTGAGGTGGTTATAACCTCTATATAGTCAGTGAGTCTCCTTTGTAATGAGCAGTACGCTCTAGGCAGTGTGCCTTCCTGCATGTGTAGGCCCCTTATTGTATCACATTTGCAGAAGTATCATCTGATTGTGGGTAGGCTTCCCACCGTGGTTTTTTCCTTTATTAGTTTCTCCACGTACAAATCATGGTGTTATGTGGTATGGTTACATTGTGTTAATTCTTTGTTTTATTCTTAAGTTTTATTGCTTACCGGTATATGTTTCTACTATTCTAATATTCAATGTTTATGTGTTCCGGTTAAAGGTTATAAAGTGGTCTGATTAATTTAATCTATTGACAAATGATTCACCCCCCTGTCAGTTGTCCACCGGTTATTCTAACAGAGCCTACCCTATTTTAAATGTTGGCATTTGAATAGAAAGGAGATTTTTGGCATTTCAATAAGGATATTGAGAAGGTTGTTGGAGATTATTGATATAACTGAAGAAGGATGATTACTGTCTTAATAATATTATTTTGTCATTGATGTGAAGAAATCGATTTTCTGATTTAGTATGATGTTGCCATATCTTGAGAAGTATGTTTTTATGAGTATTAAGAGGTCGGTAAGTGACACAGAAAGAATGTGATAATGAAGGGGAGAAATAAGTTATTCAATGGGCAACTATTACCGAGTTAGACAATGATGAGATCATGTTGTTTTGAGTGTTTTGATATCCTACATATGTTGTTGATTATAAGTTTAATACTGTACTATGTCACCGAGCAAAGAACCTAGTCGGTAAACCCTAAGGTACCTAGTCGGTAAACCCTAAGGTTATCGATATCGGTTAAAAAAGGCAGACTGTCTACTGAGTGAATTTCAGTATTAATCGAGTAACAACCGAGTTAGCATTGGATGAATAAAAGCATTATTTAATGAAGGATGTTGAAGAGCTAGAGATGAATAAATGATTGGTATGTCGCGCAAGAAGTTTGTTAAGGATCTACAACAATGGAAAATCAAGAGGAAGATCCACAACACAGATTGAACCGCAATAACCTAGCACAAGTTCCAAGGTGAGGTAAAACATTTTTCAGATCGAAGGATACATTGAACCTAGTCAAGTTTGATGATCTGATGGCTAAGATTGATCATGGGAAATGTGATCAAGGAGATTAAGTGGTTAGAAATTGTTTAGAAATAAGGAATTGTTGATGAACAGTGCATGCAGACAAATGTATGCACAATGATGCTACAGTAATGTTTACCGAGCACAGAAGCTTGAAGATCTGATTGAAGAACATATTGAGAAGCCTAGCAAGCCCAACAAGGGGCAAGATAAGTCTTATGACAAGATTGTTTTGAGCAAATAGAATTTGCTTTAGCATTTCAGATGTGAAGTTGCAGATATATTTTATTACTGTTATTTATTTTGTAAGTGACAAGAAATCTCTTAACCGAGTGGACCTAACAGTCTTATTTGTAAATCCTCTAGCAAGGTAACATTCTAGTTGAGTGTTTGAAATCCTTTGACAAGGTCACTTCTAACAAAGTGCAAGATTCTAACAGATCTGAGGGAAATCCCTTAACCGAGTCACATCTAGCAATGTGTTTGTAATCTTTAATAGGATTTGCTTTTAACCGAGCATACTCTAGAAGGGTATATTTCTTAGTGGGTCTGAAATCCCACAGTGGTTTTTCCCTATTTGGGTTTCCACGTTAAATCTGGTGTTATATGTGTTGTGATGTTATCTCTTCATGAGTTTGAATGTTTTACAGTTTTGGCTATATATTCTGAAGTATAAGCTACCGAGGTTGAATCTGTTGAATATATTGAAGATTAAGTTTGTATGATTCACCCTCCCCCCTCTCTCCTCTTATTAACTATTGGCATTAGAGCTTTACAATTGGTATCAGAGCTTTGGACTTCGGAAGAAAAGTTTAAAGGTACTTGAGGCAAAGATCCGAAGATGTATAAAAGGGATGCACTAAAGCTGAACAAGTCAAGTTTCTCCACATGGCATAAAAGGATGAAGCTCAGGAATTGGAGAATATGCAACATATTATCTGGAGAATGATTACATAGCACCTAGCACCAACCCGATGACAATGGAAGAGATAAAGGAAAAGCAAGAACATATTCAAGCTATGATTGAAATAACATCTGCATTAACTGACTCAGAGTTTAATGATCTAGAAGGCTGCAATGATGCAAAGGCGATGTGGTCTAAGCTCATATATGTGTATGGTGGTGATGAACATGTTCAAACAGAAAAATTAGATAGTTTAAGAGGACAACTTGAATCCATGAGAATGAATTAAGGTGAGAACATAACACAATACAATACAAGGTTAAAGGAAATTGTTAATCAAATTAAAGGAGCAAGAGGAACTATTGAAGAAAAGGATGTAACAAATAAGTTGTTGAGAACCCTTCTACCTGCTTATGCCATTCGAGTCTCTGCAATCAATGAATTAAGGTTTGTACCAAACATGCCAGTCTCTTTGGATGCCACTATCAGTAAGCTACATGCATTTGAGTTAAGTAATTTTGATAATTGTGGGTCTTTGGTAAATAAAGTTGAATCTGCATTCAGTTCTTTTCATGTTGGTGAATCTAATGACTATAATGATAGAATGAATAAGTATTCTGAAGGAAATCACAGTGGATCAAGTGAGAGATTTCGTAAAAACATGAAAGAGGTACACAAAGTATATGAAGAAATCAAAAAGCAAGAAGAGTTTGAAGCATTATTAGCCAAAAGGTTACCGAGAGGCAAAAGGTAAGTATAAAGGAAAGTTACCTTTAAAATGTTTTAACTGTGATAGAATAGGATATATGGCTTCTAACTGTCCTGACAAATAATTTAGTGAAAAGAGAGAATACCGAGATGATAGACAGAAAGACAATCACTACAAAGGACACCGAGACTTCAAAAGGAAAGATAGAAAGACATGCCTAGTAGCTGATGAGGAATCCAACGATGATAAATCTAATGAAACTGAAACAGAGGAAGTTGTTTATGTGGTTATTAAAGATGGATCAGATGAAGAAAGGTATGAAGAAAAATCCCTAATATCTCACATAAATAATAATGATTCTTGGATCATAGACAGTGGATGCTCTCATCACATGACAGGTGATAAACACAAGTTTGTTAAATTAAAAGATTATGATGGAGGTTATGTAAGATTTGGTAATGATGCAATGTCTGGTGAAAGGTAAAGGTTCTATAACACTTCTTGACAATGATAAATGTGATGATGTATACTGGGTTGAAGGTTTGAAATACAATTTGTTGAGTGTAGCACAACTAAACAATACAGGATACCGAATAAAATTCCAGAAGGGATGTGTCAAAGTTCATGACAAGCATGGAAAGCTGGCTGCTACTGGGACACAAACAAGAGGTAATACATTTCATCTTGACTCAACTCGGAACAAATGTCTAGATGCAAAAATAGAAGATACCTGGTTATGGCATAAAAGGTTTTGTCATGTAAATTTTGATAATCTGATCAAAATAAGTAAGAAGCACCGAGTAAGAGGTCTACCGAGCTTGGAAAAACCTGAGAATTCTATGTGTCGAGGATGCCAAATGGGTAAGATGACAAGATCAAGCTTTACAAGTAAGTCCTACACTTCTAAAGGAATTTTAGATCTTGTACACACTGATCTTTGTGGTCCCATGAAAGTTCAAAGTTATTATGGTGATAAATATTTCATATTATTTGTGGATGATTACTCAAGGATGATGTCAGTTATGTTTTTAAAAGAAAAATCCAAAGCTTTTCAAATGTTTAAATGGTACAAGGCAAGAGTTGAAAATGAAACAGGAAGACAACTGAAATGTCTTAGATCTGATAGAGGAGGATAGTTCACTTCTGATGAATTTAACTTATTCTGCAATGATCATGGTATAAAAAGGCAAGTGTCTGCACCGAGAACACCTCAGAAAAATGGGATAGCTAAAAGAAGAAACATTTCTATTGTAGATTGTGCCAGAACCCCGATGATTGAAAAGAGGGTACCTCAAACATTTTGGAGAGAAGCAATCAACACTGCAGTTTACACCCTAAACCGAGTACAACTGAAGAAAGGAACCATGAAGACACCATGTGAAATCTGGTATGACAAGAAACCTAATGTAAGTTATTTTAAAATCTTTGGAAGTAGATGCTATGTTCACAAAGATGACAGAAATGGAAATTTTGATCAGAAAAGTGAGGAAGGAACATTTCTTGGTTATTCTTCTAGAAGTAAAGCATTTAAATGTCTGATCAAATCATCTAAAAAAATAGTGGAAAGTGCAAATCTGAAAATTGATGAATTTTCATAAAGAAATGATGAAGGAAATTCCAAAGAACCCAAAAATTATGAAGAATTTGTTTATGTTCAACCGAGACATCCTATCGAGAAAGTTGATGAAGAAAATGAAGAAAATACTTAGTTACCGAGTGACGAAGAAGATCAAATAGAGCATACCGAGCCCATATTAGCCAAATATGTCAGAAGAAATCATGCATCAAGTCAGATTATAGGAGATAAGGATGATCCAGTGATGACAAGGAACAAACTGATACAGAACACATGTCTGATATCTGAATTTGAATCAAGATTAGTAAAAGAGACATTTAACAATGAAGATTGGGTAAATGCTATGATAGAAGAGATTGATCAAATCAAGAAGAATGAAACATGGACATTGGTCCCAAGACTGAAGGACAAAAATGTAATCGGTACAAAGTGGATTTTCAGAAACAAGCTAAATGAAAAAGGTGAGGTCATTCAGAACAAAGCAAGACTAGTTTGCAAAGGTTATGCTCAAGAAGAAGGAATAGATTATGGTGAGACTTTTGCACCTATGGCTAGACTTGAGGGAGTAAGAACATTGTTGGCATATGCTACTTTCAAAAATTTCAAGGTATATCAAATGGATGTTAAATCTGTATTTTTGAATGGTATACTAGAAGAAGAAGTTTATATTGAACAACCTGAAGGATTTGTTGAAGACAAGAATAAAGATTAGGTATATAAATTGAACAAAGCTTTATATGGTCTAAGACAAGCACCTAGAGCATGATATGAGAGACTACACTCTTACTTAATCAAGATTGGTTTTATAAGAACAAGTGAAAACAACAATATGTACATGAAGAATGATGAGGACAATGGAATACTGATCTCAGCCATATTTGTTGATGATATTATTTTTTGTGGAAATGATTCTCTATGCAAGAACTTTGGAAATGAAATGTGCAAAGAATTTGAGATGTCATTAATCAGTGAGATAAAGTATTTTATAGGTTTACAAATAATGCAAATGAAAGATGATATTTTCATTACTCAATCCAAGTATATAAAGGAAATCTTGAAGAAATTTGGAATGGAGGATTCTAAACCTGTAAGTACTCCTATGACTACTAACTATAAACTATCAAAAAATGATGAATCTGCATCTATTGATGAGACACTTTACTGATCCATGATTGGAAAGTTGCAATATGTTGTTCACAGCAGGCCAGATATAGCACATGCAATACGTATAGTTGCAAGATTTTCTGCAGATCCCAAAGAAACTCATTTGACAACAATCAAGAGAATTTTTCAGATACCTGAGAGGCACTGAAGATTATGGCTTAGTATATGAAAAGAGGAATGATTTTGATTTAAAAGTTTATACTGATGCTGATTGGGCATGAAGCATTGATGACATGAAAAGCACAAGTGGTGGAGCTTTCTTCTTGGGAGAAAGACTCATAAGTTGGCTTAGCAAGAAACAAGGATGCATTTCACAGTCAACAGCTGAAGCTGAATATGTCACTGCAGCATTGAATTGTACCAATATAGCATGGATCAAGCAACTGTTGGAATATATAAATAAAAATGTTACCGAGCCAGTAACTATATTATGTGATAATACTAGTGCTATTAACATTTCAAAGAATCCGATAATGCACTCTAAGGCAAAGCATATCTCTATAAAGTATCATTATCTCAGAGAAGAAGTTCAAGAGAAGAAAGTTGTGCTTGAATATATCACCTCAAAGGAGCAAATAGCAGACATCTTCACAAAGCCACTACCAAGGGACACTTTTGAGTATCTCAGAAGCAAGTTAGGGGTCCTACCCCTATCTTCTACTCACTGACAGAGTTCGGTGAAAGCATCAATTCGATGACTCTATAGAATATTATTTGTGGATTGATGCTGATTTACGCACTTTAGGAGGTTTTCTAAAGGTGTGCGGGAAATAGTGAATAGAGACAAGTTGCTCTGACCGAGACTGAGATGATACATGTGTAACACAATAAGGCAATCACTTCACAGGGGAAGAAACCATGAATTAGTTCTTTTTCTTTTTGGCATTGTTGTCAAAGGGGGAGAAGACTAAATGGAGAATAATAAATGGAGAAGATAGACTAAATGGAGAAGATAACATAAGACTAATGACAGGGGGAGAAGACTTCAGGAGAAGGTTTAAACAACTCAAGGATAATAGGAGAAGTTTAAACAACAATCTGAATCTGAATCAGTTGGAATAAATCAAGTTGGTATTGCCATTTAAAGTTGGTATTGCCATCAATGCCAAAGGAGGAGATTGTTGGCATTTCAATAAGGATATTGAGAAGGTTGTTGGAGATTATTGATATAACTAAAGAAGGATGATTACTGTCTTAATAATATTATTTTGTCATTGATGTTAAGAAATTGATTTTCTAATTCAGTATGATGTTGCCATATCTTGAGAAGTATGTTTTGATGAGTATTAAGAGGTCAGTAAGTGACACAGATAGAATATGATAATGAAGGGGAGAAATAAGTTATTCAATGGGCAACTATTACCAAGTTAGAAAATGATGAGATCATGTTGTTTTGAGTGTTTTGATATCCTACATATGTTGTTGATTATAAGTTTAATACTGTACTATGTCACCGAGCAAAGAACCTAGTCAGTAAACCCTAAGGTTATCGATATTGGTTAAAGAAGGCAGAATGTCTACCAAGTGAATTTTAGTATTAACCGAGTAACAACCGAGTTAGCATTGGATGAATAAAAGCATTATTTAATGAAGGATGCTGATGAGCTGGAGATGAATAAATGATTGGTATGTCGCACAAGAAGTTTGTTAAGGATCTACGGCAATGGAAAATCAAGAGGAAGATCTACAACACAGATTGAACCGTAATAACCTAGCACAAGTTCCAAGGAAGTAATGCAAGTTCCAAGGTGAGGTAAAACATTTTTTAGATCGAAGGATACATTGAACCTAGTCAAGTTTGATGATATGATGGCTAAGATTGATCATGGGAAATGTGATCAAGGAGATTAAGCAGTTAGAAATTGTTTATAAATAAGGAATTGTTGATGAACAATGCATGCGGGAAAATGTATGCGCAATGATGCTACAGTAATCTTTATTGAGCACAAAAGCTTGAAGATTTGAGTGAAGAACAGATTGAGAAGCCCAACAAGCCCAACATGGGACAAGATAAGTCTTATGAAAAGATTGTTTTGTGCAAATAGAATCTACTTTAGCATTTTAGATGTGAAGTTGCAAATATATTTTATTACTGTTATTTATTTTGTAAGTGATAGGAAATCTCTTAACCGAGTGGACCTAACAGTCTTATTTGTAAATCCTCTAGCAAGGTAACATTCTAGTTGAGTGTTTGAAATCCTTTGACAAGGTCACTTCTAACAAAGTGCAAGATTCTAACAGATCTGAGGGAAATCCCTTAACCGGGTCACATCTAGCAATGTGTTTGTAATCTTTAATAGGATTTGGTTTTAACCGAGCATACTCTAGAAGGGTATATTTCTTAGTGGGTCCAAAATCCCATAGTGGTTTTTCCCTATTTGGGTTTCCACGTTAAATCTAGTGTTATATGTGTTGTGATGTTATCTCTTCATGAGTTTGAATGTTTTACAGTTTTGGCTATATATTCTGAAGTATAAGCTACCGAGGTTGAATCTGTTGAATATATTGAAGATTAAGTTTGTATGATTCACCCCCCCCTCTCTCATCTTATTAACTATTGGCATCAGAGCTTTACAATTAGTATTGGAGCTTTACATCAAATTGGGGCCTTTTTAAGGTGGATCAAGGCATTTTGGGGCACCCTGGTCCATGACCAAGGAACTCCATGCCTCGTTACTCCAAAAATAAGTGATAAATAGGAGAGGAAAACCTCTTGGATGAGGCCCACCCAATGGTGTCAACACGTGACATCAAGGTTGGAGCATTCACTTGTACCATATGGTTCTTGGGTAAAATCATATGATCCTAAATAGCCCTTATATATGATGTAGCATTCACTTGTACCATATTGTTCTTGGAAAAAATCAATACCCTCCATAGGAAGACTCAAAAATCAAATAGTAGTAGAGGTATCATTCATCCCTCCAATTAAATTTGCTTCATTTTCTATTTTAAGAGTTGGCTTAGAGTGAAGGTAATTTTTCTCAATAATCATCTTTTGATATTGAAATAATTTGGTTTGGCCTCTTGATATAAATTGTTTTATGCCAAACTCCTAACTAAAACATAAAATTCAATGATTTGAATTTTTTTTGAGATATCTATTAAGACAAAAATTCTATATAAATTATCAAACTCTCTAATTTTAACTTATTGCCTATTTTTTTGGAAAATTAACTAAGCATTGTTGAGTTCTTAAAGGACATTTAAATTCCAATACTCTTTGGGAAGGTTAGGGAGTCCATCCTATTAGGATAAAAAACAATGAAGTGGAATGAGGATCAAATTTTGGTTTCTATACTAGAACAAAAAAGCCTAATCTGTAATGCCCTAACAAGGAATCCTAAAGGATTAGAGAAAACTATACAAGGAATGCATGAATAATATTCTTTTTAAAAGTAATTAAGTGTCATCATACATTACATATACAAGTATGATGCTCAACCTCGGGATTAGGTCAACTATTTGTTAACCAACTATGTACATGTAGAAGTCTAAACTCTTGGAACTCCATCCAAGATAACTCAAGTCACCTCTAAAAGCTGCCTAACATCGCTACCTTAGCAACACATCACTACCTTAGCAACACATCAAAGATTGGATTAATATCTTATGACCCACTAGGAGATGACTAAATCAACCACAAACACTAAACCAAAAGTATCTCTTCATTTTAAAGCACTAATTTTTATGTTCATATGATAATATCATGATATATCAAGAATAGATAAGCATAAGAGATCATACTTCATGCCTGATTCCAACATCAGTGCACGTAAAGAATACCAATACATATGCAATAACAATTGTTACATCCATCTCCAATTGGCGTGTTCAATACATACATGATCAATTATGCAGTACACGTTACAATATATAAATGATTATATCTTACAAAAGATAAAGAAAATGATAAAGATCCAGTGTTGAGGAAAGAGGTAAAATCCACCTATCAATCTTGAACCAAGTCCTCTGATCCCCAACGGTGGTTGGAAATTCCACCTGACCATGTGGCACCCTAAAGTCCACCCCAATCGTGCTCTTGGAGATAGTCACATAGTCCAAACAATCACACAACTATACAAGGGCAGTAATAGGCTTACACTAGAGTTACAAGTAGAGCATATACTCAATATGAACGTATCAACCCAACAAGAGTCATAAAGCTACAACAAGAATGCAAATTCAAACAATGCATCACTCATATTATAGAGCAACAATAATTTAAGAGAGGGTGCTCGAGCAACAATAAGAAAAACACCAAAGAGTGAGAAAATATCCTCAATTGGAAACAATAAGGGCAAGGAGGCACCACAAGAACAACACCAAAATTTCCATACTACATGAGTCACAATGAAATAAACAAAAATGTCTATCAATAATAAATCCATAGGGAGCTACTTAACTATCAAGACCTATATACTAGAGTGCTAGTGTAGGGAGTGTCATCATGTGTTCTTGTGAGGACGCACCACTCAAAACCAAGTGTTCTCTCATACAAACAAGAATGATAATCATGCAAGTCCAATCACTACATGTGCAAGCATGTCTCTTTGGACAAGTAACAATCATTCCATGTGCGAGCATGCCTTCCCAAGTCATCCTTAAACTTGTACGAGCAGTTAAGGCATCCTTGGGTAACCAATTATCTTATTAATTTTTAATACTTTGCCAAGTTTATTATTATCTTATCACTAGATTACAAAACTCCCTAATTAGATTGCCAAGCATACCACTTATGGGCTAGGAAAACAATTGGGAGCCACTCCCTATACCCACTTTAGTACTTAAACCTAGGCTCATCCCATTGAATTCAATGAGGCATCAAAATACAACATAATACAATGGTTCAATTTCCATATGATCAATAGCATAAAATATATATTTTACATAATGCCATTTCATTCTTATATAAGGCATACTCAATTGGTCTTGCTACTAAAGAATGGATCCACTTGGTCCCACAATGAAATACAATCATATAAAATGATACAAGGCATATATTTCAAGTTTACCATAAGTACTCAAGCATTCATAACAATTTCTCATATCAAGAGCTATTAATAATTTACACCCAGAATGACACAGGTCAAACAACAATATCAAATTCAATTCAAATTAACATGCCAACATCAAAGAATCCTTTCAAGCACCAATAAACATACTCAATTGCTCATACAAGAATGAATCAATTCTTAGATACATATGCTATTTATCATAATAACAATTCAAAAGGACAAATACACAAAACATAACAATGCCATACTCACAGAGTAACCTTCAGGTCTCCAAGTCAAGAGTTCGATTCCTAATTGATCCCAATCCACAAGCACAAGTGTAATTATCAATAGAAACTCAAAGGAGCATACCTAGACATCAAAATTCATCTTGCACAAGGCCAATTAGGTCTAAAATTTTTTAACATGTAGGTCAAGCAACTCAAATGGACAAACTAGGTAAAGCAAATCAAAAGCGCCTTTTTGTGCTTCAAACGCACACTAGAATGCTTCAAATGCACACTAGCATATCTGATGTGCACTTTTGGAAATCAAATGTACATAAATGCTAATCAAATGTGCATCAAAGGGTGTCATATGCGCTCAACTACTGTGGTGGACTCAAAAGGGCTAAAAAACAAAATTGACCAAAATTTCAAGGCATGGGAGGCAAAAAATAACAAAACCCAATGGTTCTTATCCAATAAACATCATGAAGGTGAAATGAAAACACCATTACAACCATCTCACAAAAAAATAATGCAATGTTTCACCTTGTAAACCCTTGGTTTTCAAAATAAAAAGCATACAGTCAAGGAATAATCTAAAATAAGGAATTCAAATTGCAAGAGTGTTGAGATTCATACTACAAACAATTTGCAACTTACTAAAACCAATTCAATCAAGAAACAAGGGAGAAAGTTAAAGAGCCAACCTCATCCTTAAATAAACTTCTTGAAACGCAAACCACATGCACTAAAAGAATGCAATTTCATCGAGTAGCCTGAAGCATTCACCAACACCAAACTTTCAAGATAATCCCCTAAAAATTACCCGCAGACACCTAAAAATGTATCATTGATCATGTACTAATTATTCGTCTAATTGATATAATTCTTTAATTATTTAACGAATTCTTATTCTTCTAAATTCATATTTCTTCATCATCTTATTAATTATTTCAGTTTCTATTTCTAATCAATTAATCATTTAACCCTTTTCTAAATATTAATTAAATATTTATTATTTAATTAATTATGATTTAATATCTTTAGTTGAATAATATTAATTATTTAATTGATTTCAATCTCTAAATAATTAAATAGTTTCTTTAAATTATTTAACTAACTAATTAATTCTTCTAATTCTAATTCCAAATCCCCAGATTCTAATTTCATTTAATTTCATTTAGTTCTTCTAATTTCGTTTAATTTTATTAATTCTTCAAATTCAATTTGAAATTCATATTTCTTCTAATTTCAAATACATGTGCATGATTTCAAAAATCAAAGTCAAGTTCTAAATATATTCAAATAACAAATTGAATTAAAATAAATTCAATATTTGAATGAATTCTCATGCAAAGATTAAATTGAAAATCAAAGTCAAAGATCAAGCACATGCTAAATTAATTAATTAATTAAATCATTATCTTTTCAATCTCTATTTCTATCTTCCACTTTGTTTTTTTCTAAAAAGCTTTCGATCAGTTAACTATTCAATCTATTTTAATTGATTATTTCAATTAATTGCATCATTCTTTAATTATCCTCCAATCATTCTTTTTCATCTTTCAATCAGCTTTTTTCTCAATTAGTTAACTCAATTAACTATTCAATCTATTATGTTCCACCTCCAAATCAACAATTCAACTATCAATCAGCATGTGAGCTCACGTGAGTTCAACCTCTTGATCATTTTGTTCCACCTCTCAATCAATCCTCTCCAAAAATCTATAAATTCGGGATCAATTCCTCATTTTCAACAATCACAAACTTTGAATCTTTGTGTCACTTGCAGGTTACCAGCACAATATCTGAGAGCCATCGTACCACAAAGAAGAGAAGAACAATGGAAGCCATATGCGATCATGGGATATGGAGTTTTAATTAATATTTTACATCCTTATTGCTTTGATTGTATTATTT